>NC_048595.1:159780024-160080024 GCF_003668045.3 Cricetulus griseus
CGCAAGCACGCACGCACGCACGCACGCACGTACCAAGGGGAGAAGAGAGGGTCTTTAAACTTGTTTTCAGAATGACTTACTTCAGGTCTGATAGGGCAGTCTTCATCTACAGTTTTCAACTGAAGTATTGTGAAGTGGAATTTAGAATCTATGTTGGAATTCAGTGCCACTGACAGAGTCCAGAAGGACTGGGGGATGCTAAGTGTTCAGTGCTTACCCTGAGTGAGCGAGACACTTCTTTCCTAGCTGTTCATAGTTGATGGGGACTACATAAAAGTGATGCTCAATCATTGAAACTCCCTGGTACAACTTCTTAGCTTTGTTACTTCATCTGTACCAAGGTAGTCTTATGAACAGAGAGTATTGTTAACATACTCTTATGGATCTCGAAGACAAAAGTATGAGGCTTGATAGATACCATTTTGTAAAGTAACTTGGATTAAATTAATAACATATTCAGAATCCTTGATTAGAAGACAGCAGAGGAACACCACATGCAGAAAAAGACACAATAACTCCTTCTTTACTATGTCTCATTATCCCAGCAGTCCTGTTCCTTCTATACTGTGTCTCATATCCCAACAGTCCTTTTTCTTCTGTACCATGTCTTAGTATCCCAACAGTCCTGTTCCTTCTCTACCATGTCTCACTATCCCAACAGTCCTATTCCTTCTGTGTCTCATTATCCCAACAGTTCTGTTCTTTCTGTACCATGTCTTATTTTCCCCACCATCCTGTGAAACAGGTTTAGTAATGTATCCAGAAAAGAAAATTGATTAGCAAGAGTAGAATTACTGGCTCTTGCATTACAGAAATTAAGTGATTATCTTGGAATTACTGAAGACAAAGCAAAAGTAAAGTGGCAGAAATGTATTTAAAAAAAGAAAGAGAGAAATCACAATAGAGAGTTCTAGGGAATATTGAGAAAAGTTTCAAACTAAATAAAATAAAATGTGGTGAAAATAAAATGTGGTGGAGGAGGAGGAGATGAAAGAGGAACAGAAAGAGATGGTTGGACAAGGTGTGTGAAGCTATCATTGCCTGGTCCAAAGATGAGGACTGAAGTCTGATGCCCTGGCAAATCTTCAGGATGTAACAAAGGAACAAGGTCCCTTTGCTATGATTGCTTACAGACCCTGGGTACACCATCAGTTTATCGTGAATGTCTGAAGACCTGAAAGCATGTCTTCCCATTTGTCCCTTCCTCACAGCCCTCACACCACCAGAGATTGAGTGATTATTTCTAATTCATTGTTATCTAGTTCATATGCACAACAGTTGCTTAATTTTGGTGGTAATTTTCAGAAAATATTGTCTATCTCTCTCAGCGAAATAGCCTGTCCAGATGCCCCCTAAAAAATATCCTGAATCTGGAAAAAATTCAAAATATTGCAAAAGGAAAGTACTGAGAAATAACTAGGACTGTCAGCTTCGTTCAACTGTCAGTCATCCAAAGATTTCAGGGCTTCAGATTTTAAAAGTGCCAGATGCTATTATCTGTTATTCATGTTACCATTATGTTCTGGTCTTTACTGAAATCAATATAACCTTCCATCTGTACATTGAAGGATCTGGTTGTACATGTGTACTCTCTAAATACACACATACATGCCTTTATTGTACATCTTGCACAGAACAAAATTACTGTTTTTCAAAACTGTACTTTTGGAGGTGTCGAGTAACAGTCTCAAAAATATTGAATCCTACACTGGGTGCTGTTTAAAAATGCATTCAGTCTAGTATATTTCTACAACAGGACTAATCCTGAAAATTCTTTTAGCTATGACCACATATGTGTATTTCTCTGCAGGCTTGCAGAGTAGAATGTTAAGACAAAGCAAAAGCTGAAAATATAACTGATTTACGAGCATAAGAGTCTATAGTTTTAAAAGTTATGGTCCTCCTCACCAATAAAAACTTCTTGTAAAAACCCTTTACAGTACTTTATCATGCCAATTAAATAACATGTATCCAGCCAAAACTGTTTTATGTGCATTTTAGCTGTATAACAGTTTGAACTTTAATATTGATCATTTCCTTTAAAAATTGCTCCATAATCCCACATTCAATAATACACAGATTTAACCCTCAATCAGAAACATTCCCATGTTTTCCTTCAGATAGAGACTTTGTTCCTAATCTCAGAATAAAGAGAACAATAAAATGATTATTTTACTTCATGCCACTTTGAGAAAAATGCAGATCTCAGTAGGAAAGCAGGCTCTTCCACACTGAGACATATTGAATTTGGCTTTCACAGCAATTTTCAAAAAGCCAAGACACTTCTAAACTATAATGGAACTGCTCATAAGCCAAGTCCACATTAAAATGAATGGCAGAGTGGACAGGTGAAAAGCTCCAGTGTCAGGAATCCTTCTATTTTAGCCATTTTCATAGTAAAACTTTAAGAACAAACTTCACTCACCTACCACTAGTTCCTGGGAGCAAGAGGGGGGAGCAAGAGCAAAGGCCCTTCTTTGCAGCTTGGACATTGTGCACATTGACCTTCCAACGAATTTTGGTATCAGCTATTTTTTTAATCAGTAAAATAACATAGAATACTTAACAGCACAAACATTATAAAGGATGGAATTGTGTCATGCTGAAGCCTGTTAATTTGACATAAAATAACATCACATTGAGGTAGTTCTACCAATGCTCTTACTATGATGCAATGTTCCTTCTGTTCTGCTGCTGCTGCTGTGACAGCTGGCCATGAAAACAATGATTCATAAGTTCATTAGGACATGTTTATTTAGTGAAAAGACTTGAAACATACTAATATTAATTAACAACTATATAGTTCAAGAAATGCCTCCATATCAACAAAGATGTGAACTTTTAAACGGTGTTACTTCTCAGTTATAATCCCCAACTCTTTGTATAAAGGACACTTAACAATCAGTACATGTCCTTTTTCATTATCTTTTTATTCTACATATAAATCATTTGTAGGACTCAAGATATGTGTTAAAGCCAAACTCAGTTGACACCAATAATTTCAAATCCAGTTATCTTTTCATGGTTCCCTAATGTCATCTCCCTTTCTCCCCCCATCCCCCCTACTCACCATTTTTTTGGTTTTGGCTGTTATTTGTTTTTCAGAAAGACCCTGTGAACTCCTTAGAAAATTTAGAGGAAAAAAAGTTTGCTGGAGAGGCCTCTATCCCAAGCCCAAAGCCCAAGCTCCATTCAAGAGATCTCAAGAAAGAGCTAATCACGTAAGTGGTGCTCAGTTGCCTTACGCTAAAAGATTCTGCAATTAAGAGACAAATTTACACTTGTGAGTGACAGCTCAACTAGTCATTGTATACCGAGTATACAATGTACTGCGTTAAAGAAACTTCTAAAAGTCTGCATCAAGAGGTGGGTACCTCTGTTTCTTACAAATAAGACACTTTGGTCACAGAATCTCATGTCTAAATCCTGACTTCAGGGAGTCAGCTAACCTTGTAACTACTCTGAAAATTATGACTTGGGAAGAAATGGTTTCCATTCCTCTTGTCTTTTTTTTTTAACTCAGAAGAATCAAATGAGCAATTACCTGATTCAACCATTAATACAAAGTATACGTAAGTCAAACAATCACAGTTTATCCCTGTGGTATTCAGCTTTCTGTCACTGCTATAAAGCACCAGAGGTCTTCAATTTATAGGGAGAAGATTTACTATGGCTTATGGATTTGGAGGTTTCAATCAAAGGCCACTTTGTTCTGTTGCCTTTGGGTCTGTGGTCAAGCAGAACTTTATGGCAAGAGCATATAATGGAGGAAAGTGCTTACATCATTGTGTTTTGGAACAAGAAGAAGGATCCTAATATCCCCTTTGGGGCACAACTACGGTGACCTCCCACTGGGCCACACTGCTTGAGGTTTACCACCTTTATACCCTAACACAGCCTGGTTTCAGGGCCTTCAACACATGACATGGTATTTGAAGACATTTGAAATGTATGTCATAGCAACCTCATAAATATGACAATTACTTAAAAACAAAATAGAATACAAACTATCCTGGAGGCAAGAAGTATTACTTAGCAATGGGAAGGAGGAAGAGAGGATGGGAGGGAGGGAGGGAGGGAGGGAGGGGGGAGGGAGGAAGGGAGGGAGGAAGTAACATTATAGAAATAATTTGCCATCAGGAAAATGTAGAATAATGCATAAATATGTGGACAGCTGTCAATTAGAGTTTCTAGAAAAGAGTAACCTTCTGTAAACTTCTACATAAATATATTCTCAGAGCAGCTTCTAAATGAAGCCTCTTGTCTCTTCTTGTTCTTAGCACTGAACTCCTCAGGAAATTTTTAGTAGTGTACCACTCTATTTTCCTCCTGAGTCTTTTCCATTCTTACAGCTCCACCCAAACCACAGTTCTTGTGAAGCTCCCCACAACCCTCTCACCTCCAGTCTGGAGGTAGATTTTTGACCCTTGTTTCTGCCTGACAGACAGCAGATACTGTGACCATGCTCTCATCCATGACCCGTCACTCACCAGCCACACTTGGCTCCAGGGACCCCCTCACCTGAGCACTTTCTTTACCTCATAATAATTAGTTCTCTAGTGACTGGAATGGCTGCAGTTTAGTCTTTAGACCTCTATTCTGCTCTTCCTACATGTATGGGAGCTGCCACCCCTGGCTCTAACCTCTGAGGCATATCCACGAGTTCACAGGACGGAGCATTCCCTCCCCCTAGACCCTACCTACTGGGCAACTTCATCTTGTTTCCATGCATATCAGGGGCACACTTGTCTCAGGGCCTTGCAATTGCTGTTACCTCAGCCCATGGTCTCTAAAAAGAGGAGCTCATACTCTTATTTCTTAGTCCTTACCTCCAGGGTCACTTGCTAGGAAGGCCCTCCTCCTACTGCAGTTCCTTATATCTAGGGCTAACAGTCCTACCCTTGCTTCAGGGTCTACTCAGTGCTTATCACTAGCTTACCTGTGTATACAGTTGCTTCCTCCCTGCTCTGTATTGTCTGCCCAGCTCCCTGAGCATGAGACACAGAGGCATCGCTACTCTTCTTTCCTCATTTTTCTCTCTGTCTTGGCCACATCGTTAGTTCTTAACATGTACTGTGTGCTTCATAGATACTCAAGCTACATACACAATAACCTGAAACAGAGTGCACATTTCAAATGCTGGCCAGTGGTTAGTATGGGCCTTGTACAAAATAGACGTCAGTGATCATTCCTAATAGAGGACCAGTTTTCTGTCTGATATGCTAGTAACTTTTAAAGAAGCTGCTTAGATATTGGCATTCTTTACAGAGTTCATAGTCAAGCATGATGGATTCAGGATTCACCCAGGTCTTTATGGCCTACACAATATAGTGAAGGGTACCTAACATACCAGAACTTAATTTCTCAGAATGTTTTATTTCCAGAAGGCCGATTATGAGCGCTAAGCACTTATTCTCACTTGGCTCTGCTATTTGAGCTTCTTCATTAGTTTTTTAAAACTTATTTTCCATGTGATTTTTTTCAGTGCCTTCCAAAATGGCAAAATTCTATCTTTTGAAGGTAGGTTTTTAGAAAATACCAAAAATTATTACAAACCTAAAACCCATGTAAGTGATAGTTAGCTATCCTGGGACAGAGCAAAATGAAGTGATATTATTTGTAATGACAACACTCCTGAATATGAAAGTAATGCACACTGGGGGACTCCCAAGTTCTTGAACTGTGCTTTTGAGTCTGTTGTGAATTCCCTGGAAGTTAAGAGACTTCCCAAGTACCACACTCAACATTTGTGTGGGAGTCTCTGATTTGTTTGTGTCTATGTTAGTGGGCTGATATTTGTCCTATCTTCATTATATCTGTTTTTAAGAGAAAATCAAACAATAACACCCTACCCAAAACTGCTGAAAAGAAACTTTTAAATTTTATCAACTGTCCCCTGATTTGAATATATTTGAACATCAATTACCAAGAGAATTAGCTAGCTTCCTTCCTCTAATTTTGTTGTTTTTTTTATCTGAAATTGCTCAAAGAATGTATCACCTAACTGGTATTATGTAATATTATAGAATATTTTTCACTGTAGATTTGAGTTAACATCAGCCATCAAAGGCCTATCAGGAACTTGATTAGGAATATCATTCTCCTACCGGGAATAATACTGCCACTAATTCTTTATTTGTTTGACCTTTTTATACCACAAAATCCTTAAATTTCACCTAATCAAATTTGTATGTTTATACTGTATTCTATAGGTAATTTACAAATAATTAGTTTGAAATTGGTATAACTTCTTTGCCTCTTTTGGAAGTGTTACTGAGCATTGTTGAAATTATAAGAGAAATAAAATAAACACAGTGCTTTTGGAACACTATTTGGGTGTGAAAATTCACAAGCATTTGAAAGCCCTTCATTCTCCCATTAAATGGTGTTCAAGAATATTTCTATATTCCATGGATATAGAAATGTTTACCAAAAAGATCTCTCAGCCCGAGTGTAATCATCATTACTTTTTAAAACTTTTTTGTACATATGTTTTATTGTCTGTACTTTCTGATATCCCATCCAGAAACAGGGACAGAAGAAGAATTAAATGGCCCCAATTTAGATCAGTCACTGAAAAGCAAACATCCCTTTGAGATCCTTAATGTTAATAGTTTCTTTATGTTGCCTAAAACATTTGATAAGTGCTTAGAGAGGGACAGTATCATAATGTTGATAGACCCAAAATTTCTTCAAAAAAACCTCGTTCTGAATTTAATATACATGGACAGAAAGGGCTTTGCTTTGGGCAGGATCTCAGGGAACCCAGTGCCTTTCCCTGAGATCCTTAATTCAGCACAAGTAGCACTTGAGGATGGGGTCCATCTGCGCACTCCAAATGAGCAATTCCAACAACATCCAAGAAATTAACTAACCAAGAAGCCAAAGAATCTCCGATTGGAAAGGTACCTCTTAAGGAAAACTAGGTTGTTGTGATGTTTTTAAAAGACAAGTTTTCTGAGAAGACCACAGTGGGCCACCAAGAACAGATCCTGGATCTGCTCTTGGGCTAACTATCGATTAGGAAGTGTTGTGTTGTTATAGTTTTGAGTGAAACTGCTCAAGAGTATTAGTAAGTAAATATCTTGCCATTTCCCTGTCATCAGTAACTTTCCCATCTAAAATATCAATTTACATTTTACTCAAAGGTTTTCTTCTTTGTAGTTTCTAAATTGTCAGAGTCACTAGGTAGTTCTTCTCTCTCTCTCTCTCTCTCTCTCTCTCTCTCTCTCTCTCTCTCTGTCTTCAGACATTTATATTTCTTTTTCAGTATTTTGTTTTATATTTTTATATTAATTTTTATTTAACTTAAAACAATCTTATTTTACATGCCAACCTCAATTCCCTCTCCCTCCCATCCTACCATCCCCCACACTAACCCCTCATCCCACCCCCTATCCACTCCCCAGGGAGAGTGAGGTAGTTATATTAAAAACCTACAGAAATACCTTTCTATAATGTATCATAGATCTGGTGCCAGGATTTCTATTCCTCATATTTACGTGTTATGGAGACACAAAATTATCTTTTCAAAGAACAGAACAGCATGGATTGTTGACTCAAAACCCACCAGGACAGCATGTTAGCATCACTTCCCACATTGTTTGAGTTGAAAATTTGGATATAACATTGAAAAGAGAAAAAAACTAAGGAAGTGTCTGGACATGACATGCTTACGTTTCTTCTACCTATGAATTCTTTTTTAAAAAAAAAAACCTCTAAGTTCTTTTTTTATTGGTTTTTTTCAAGACAGGGTTTCTCTGTGTAACAACTCTGCTGTCTTGGAACTTACTCTGTAGAACAGGCTGGCCTTGAAGTCACAGAGATCTGCCTGTCTCTGCCTCCCAAGTTCTGGGATTAAAGGCATGAGCCATCACTGCCCAGTAACCTCTAAGTTCTTAATGCTTTACCTTCTGCGTCCCCTAAACAGTGCAGTCTTAAAAGGAGAAAATGCTTTGCAATCTCTCTGGAAGAACAATAATCTATGAAATGCACTTACACTCATGATATGTTTTTCTGCTGACACAGCTGCCCAACACCAGGATGTGATGGAAGTGGCCATGTCACAGGCAACTATGCATCTCACCGAAGGTATCAAGTGTCCTTGTATGTGTTCAGGTTTTCATCATCTTGGTCTGTTTCACCTCACCTATTAGAACAGCAAGCAGCTGTCTAGATTAGAAAATGGATTAGATGGATTTGGGGATTGTTTTATTTTCCAGAGATTTAGATATGGCAAATAGAAATCATGATCCTTGTTCAAGAGTATTCTGGTTCTGGTTACAAACCAAATCAGGGTTCATATCTGGCTCTTATCCCACTTAACATTAAACAAAGAAAGCACAGGGAGGGGCCTCTCTCTAATGTAAGAGGCATCTCTGATCCTGAACAAATAAATAAAGGTGTTGGTGAGCCTGAGCAGGGTGAAAGGCTGTCTTTTGTTTAATTGCTGATGGCATTTCCTTTCCCTTAGCCAGTGGCTCAAAGCTGAAGCCATTGTCACTGGTGCTGCAGTGAGCATGGACTGTTGGTTATTTCTGATCACTGAGTTCTCATTGGATTAAAGTCCTTCATTTGATAAATAGCAAATCTGAGTTTACAACAAATAATGGAAATCCCCTTGAGCCCATGTTCATTAATAGTAAAACCAGACTCAATCCCAGTTAATTCATTTCAATCCCTAGTCACCCAGAATGCAATGTATATCACAAACTCAGGACTCCAATGAGTCAATTCATCCACATCAGTGCTGTGCTTCTCTTCTTCCTCTTACCTCTGTAGTGTCTCCGGATGTCCTCTAGCCGATAAGACTCTTAAGTCCCTCATGGCTGCCAACTCTCAGGAGCTTAAGTAAGTGCTGGGAGGCATGACCTCTGTGCCCCTCTTCACCCTGGTGGAGCCCTCATTGTTCAGTGTCCATGTTGCCTTGCCAAGAGAATATAAAATGGTACCCGTCTGAGGAATAACAAAAAACACTTGTCAAAATTTGAGAGGGCTGAAGCCTAGCCCTTACACTTTGCCAGGACTGACTTACTGGGGACTGGGGGGAAAGAGGGAAGGTGCTTGTGTCTTACACTGGTTAGTAAGAAATAGCATGAAAACACAATCTTTTTGCTCTGAATTTCAGAATTTATTTACTAAACCAGACTAGTGAAGGTGTAGCAAAACATTTTCAGCATCAATTTTAAGAAATCATAAGAATTTTAAGTCTCCCCACTACGTTTCACTTTTGCTAAATATTGTTCTGGCTCATTTCTACTTTGTTAAGGTCTCTAGGTTACATATATATTAATACTTAGTTATTGATTTTATTTTTCCTACTCTTCTTTTATTCCAAATTTGTCATTTGATGTTTTATATAAATACATTTATATTAAATATCTAATAACTTCAAATTAGAATACATCTTATAGACTTCATAATGAGCACCATAAAAGCCTGAAGTTTTTCATACCAAAATAGTGAGAAGTTGGAAATATGCAAATGTTTCTCATTTTCAAAATGTTAAAGTAGAATTTATTGTATCAAGGTAGAGTGTTGAATGTTGATATTCACTTTTATAGATTGAAATACAATGCTGTTTGGGGATTAGTAATTAATGGATTGACATGTAAGGTACACCGGAAGATCATACTCAGTCTATGTCTCCATTGCCACGTCTCAGTTTATAGCTATCATGTCATGTATTTTCTCTAATTTTATGTTTAAAAAATCAGAAAGATACTGGAAGGTGTAGATCAGGAAGACCTATTGCAATGTACAACAATTAAATGCTTCATGTAGCCACATAATAAAAATTTATCTGTCTTATCCATACAAGAAAAATACATATTTTACTAGCCTCTTATTTAGGTATTCAAGGAAAGAAATACTAAAAAAATATATTTCTTGACTTAATAGGTAACATATAGCAAGCTATTTATATCATATATGTAATAAGATGATACAGAAGCTACTAAAGCACTATTTTACAAAACAAATGTTACTAAAGGACTGGAAAGATGACTCAGCAATTAGGAGTTCATACTGCTCTTGCAGAGGACTGATTCACTTCCCAGTACCCATGCCAGGCATCTCACCGATGCATGGAACTCCAGTTCCAGGGAGTCTGACACCCTCTTCTGGCCACTGCAGCAGCACTGCACAAACCCCCCCACACACACAAAAAAAAAAACAGATGGATAGATAATTTAAAATAATTTTAAAGTTACAGGAAAGGGTAAGAAACATGTGTCTAATAGCAGAGAATATGTTTCTGTGTGTAGTTGATTAAATCCTCAACGCCTGTTTCTCTAACTTACTGGATGTTTGCTGATTATTTTTTATTTGAAAAACTGTGTCACTCCCTACTTTGTGGTTCAGGAATGGCATTCCATGATATAAAGCATCCTGTGAGTGCTCATTGAGATAGAATTTAAGAAAATGTGTCTGCCATGGTGACACATGCCTTTAATCCCAGCACTCAGGAAGCAGAGACAGGCAAATGCCTGTGAGTTCAAGGCCAGCCTGATCTACATAGAGTTCCAGACTAGCCAGGGCTACATAGTGATACCCTGTCTCGAAAAATGAATGTATAATAAATAACAATCCATTATCAACCAAACATCACTCAGCAGTTTCACATGTTAAGTTTCTGTTTTCAACATGGGTTCTTAATCGAAAGGTAGTTGCTTAAACCAAAAGAGTCCAGCTCATCCTCTTTAACTTACATGTCTCATGATGCCCATCTCACCCCTAATCTGGCATCCCACTGTGTTCCTGTGTTTTCTAGGTGTCCAACCCCAGGTTGTGATGGTTCTGGGCATGTGACTGGAAACTATGCTTCCCACAGAAGGTAAGACCAACCGCATTTCTCAAATGGAAACCAGTGTGTGGGCAATGATAACCAATCATAATCTCATAATCACAGTGTCTTGTACCGTTCTTGGTTATGCATTTTAGCTTGTCTGGTTGCCCTCGTGCAAGGAAAGGTGGCATCAAAATGACTCCTACCAAGGAAGAAAAAGAAGAGTCTGAACTTAAGTAAGTAACACTGATGAAGAACTTGTCTAGGCTGTATTGCAATAGCCTTGGGATGCCATTGAATACCCACTGAATCCGGAGGAGATGAACCATTAACAGCCAGGACTTCTGGCTAAGGAGTCATGTTGTTCAGAAGTTCGAGCATAGTTCCTTCTTTATAACTATGTCTCTCCACTTTGACAATGCAGAAGGGAGAGATTTATTCTTTCCCCATCTGTTTTAAAAGAAAGCAACACTGTGGGGAGTTGTGATTTTATAGGATTTCTCTGTATGCGAATGTGTGTGTCTGTGTCTATATGTGTTTCTTGAGCTTTTTCTTTGGCTCTTTTGTTTGTTTGTTTTGTCCAATTCTGGTTTATTTTGATTTTTATGTATTTTTATTTATTATTGTTTTTAGAAACCTGTTTGTATCCCAGTGAGAGAGAAAAAGGTTGTGAATTTGTGTGGGTAGAACAGTAGAGAGGATCTGGGAGGATTTGGGGGTGAGAATCCATAGTCAATCAAAATATATTCTATTTAAAATCTATTTACATTTTTTTTTAAAAAAAAAAGGAAAAGAAAAAGCAGTGGGTATGAGGTTGACTCCATCTCTTGCTGCCTAGGTGGTAAATCAGCTAAGCTCTTACACGAGTCTCACTTTTCCTTGTCTGCAAAATGGGATAATATTTTCTACTCAAAGAGTTTTCAGTGAGCATTAAAAGAGGTGATGCATGAAAATTCCTCAGCTCGAAGCCTGCCAACTGTTATTGCTAACACAATGCTATTTTGCTGCTTTTTGTGAGTCTTATGGTTTCTATTGCTGTGATGAAATGCCAGGACCAAAAGCAAGTTGAGGAAGAAAGGGCTTATTAGGCTTATACTTCCATATTCCTGTTCATCATTGAAGGAAGTCAGGTCAGGAAGCCAAAAGGGCAGGAACCTAGAGGCAAGAGCTGATGCAGAGACATGGAAGAGTGCCGATTACTGACTTGCTCAGTCTACTCCGGCACCAGCAGCCCAGGCATGACCCCACCTAAAATGGGCTGGGCTCTCCCACATCAATTAATAATTAAGAAAATGCCCTACAGGCTTCCCTGCAGCCTGATCTTATGGAGATATTTTCTCAGTTTAGGTTCCCTCCCCTTTAATGATTCTAGTCTGTGTCAAGTTGACATAAAATTAGCCAGCATATGGTGGTATCCTTTGAAACTCTCTGCTGTTGGTTGCTTCTGTGTAGTGTGGAGCTGTTAATTCCTTTTTCCAAGCTGATAACGGCTCCACTGTGCTTCTTTAGATGTCCTGTAATAGGGTGTGACGGCCAAGGTCACATATCAGGTAAATACACATCCCACCGCACAGCTTCTGGTTGTCCTCTGGCTGCCAAGAGACAGAAGGAGAATCCCCTCAATGGGGCCCCTCTCTCCTGGAAACTGAACAAGCAAGAACTTCCCCACTGTCCCTTGCCAGGGTGCAACGGACTGGGCCATGTAAATAACGTTTTCGTCACCCACAGAAGGTAAGGCTTGTGTCTTGTTGCTATACTGATTGTTGTGATGTGAGTTACTCAGGGGAATGTGAAAACCCTCACAACACCATTATTTATAACATTTTAGATACATAACACAGTCTTGTTAAGTAGATATTTGACTAGTCTGAAGAATGTAAATTGCATTTTTTGTTTCTGAAAATTCACTGCACAGATTTCAAGGGCTGTAGAAACTCCATTTTTTCTTACATTCTGAAATATTGCTTGTGTTACAATTTTAAGTCATTTAATATTTGACTCCAATTCTAAGTGGGGCTATCCTTTCCACTCTACTATGTCATGTACTTGTAAACTTTCACTTACTTATTTCTGTCATCCCTCCCTCTCTTGCTGTCACCCAATTTCAGGCCAGTGTAGCATTGTTTTGCTTCTGGGGAAATGTGATTTCCCCTCAGCAACCTGAAAGCAAGCAGCATATGTGGGGCCCAAGGACCTTGAGTTTTGTGGTCACATCCTTCACCACTGAGCCCCTGGGTGCCAAGGGAACCCACACTTGCACAGTGACAATCCTCATACAGCCATTCCACCCACTTTCTTCCTACAGGAAAAAAAGCTAGAAAGTTCCCGATATATTTCTACAGTCTGCGAGTGTTTCAGCCCCTTCTAGTCTTGCAGGCTACTTCTTATGCACTTTTAGGAAAACTCTGATTCCTTTATGCTCAGTATACAAACCAGGCAAAGTTGGGACATTTTGACACTTTTTCAGTTCTAAAGGTCTAGACCGATGATGCCAAAAAGAGATTCCTACAGGATTCGATTGCTTTCAAGGTGCTAGTAACACTGACGTCTGAAGAAACCTGCATTTTCTGTGTAGTGGTCAAAAGAAAGCCTTGACATTGATACCAGAAAATTATCTTTACAGGGATGGCTTGTTTTGAAGTGGTCAGTGCAAGCCCACGTCCCCTATGGCATACCTTGTTTTAATCGGTTTGAGTTGTTATTTCCTCTTTAGGAACAGCAGTCACAAACCCATTGTACCCTAAGCTGAGTTACCTGTCATTTTGTTTTAAGAAAGGCAAACGAGTCTGTGGCCACACTACCCTCAATATACCTACCCAGTGTAGGATGAGAAGAAATGGAGTCATGCTCACCTCTGATTTGATGTGTCCTAACTGAATTGCAGATGTGATGGAAATCATACAGGACTCATGTTTTACGTTATTTACATTGTTTTGTTTTTCTACTATGGAGCCCACATAGGCCTGTCCCCAGGCCTGCCAAACTCCACCTTCAGATCCATAAAGGACTTCTATCATGGGAACTGAGGGTAGGGTGGAACATGCTTATGTGTGCATGTGTGTGGAGGCCTGAGGAAGGACACCTGAGATTGACCCCCCTCTCTCTCTCTCTCTCTCTCTCTCTCTCTCTCTCTCTCTCTCTCTCTCTCTCTCTCTCACACACACACACACACACACACACACACACACACACACACACGGGGTGGGGGGGAGGACAGAGGACAACCTTGGGTGACTCTCCTCGAGACTGTCCGTCTTTTGTTTTAGAGAGGATCTCTCACTGGCCTGGAACTTCAACAAGTAGTCTAAGCTCATGGGCTAGTAAGCTCCAAGGATCCTGTCTCCACCTTCCAAAGCCGTGCTTTCATAACAGTACACAATGGTTCTAGGCTGTGTGTTGATAGCTATGCTTCTTTAGCATTTTTATAACAGTTTGTCTACCTTGAAATTGGTTATAAATTGCAAAATTGATATTGTAAGGGAGAAGATGTGAAGTTTCAAATGAAATGCTACTGTCCATTATTTGTTAAACATGGACACCTTTAACATTTCACTTTACCAATTAAGTATTCATATCCTTCACGACCTTTTTCTAAGAACATGGCAAGTGACAATAAAAGGACAAACTCATGCACATTCTTCAGAGAAAGCATGAGTCTCCTTAAATCTCACATAGGCCACAATTGTCAGAAAGAGGCTCCAAAATGGTTTTGAGCTCAAGGTGTGCCTCTCATTTTCTTTTCCTGCTTAAATAACTTATCACTTATCAAAGATGAGCAAACCACATAGCCTTTTCATATTATACATTACCATTAAAGTTTTATATTAATTTCTGTATTTTATAGAATCTCAATGTCGAATAATTTGGTTATTCTTAAAGCAGGTAATACTTCACATTTATTAAGGACTTCACTCCAGAAAACTTTTCTTCTACTTGGCATAGCATCATGAACTTCAGGTTGAAATGGTTGTTTTATAGATTAATTGAAACCACATTTCTGTGGGGAAATGGTTGATTATTCTCATTTTTATTTTAATCTAAAACTGGTTTCTAAAAAGATAGAACAAAGCCATGAAAGAATTAATGACTGCTTAGAACAAGAAAATTACCTGATCATAAACGATGGAAAACAGGTTTTGTTCAGTGTTGTCATTATCACACTGGTGCTATTTAAATAAAGCAAGTGACATTAAAGGAAGCAGCCTGCCGAAGAGAGCAGCAATTCAATGGACAGGGTCATGAGCACCAGCTCGGATAACAGATCTCCTTGCCCCCGCTGCACCTGCAGCAGCTGCTTTTATTCCCGTTTCAGGGTAGAAATTTTTTAAATGAAAATAATGTTTTAACAGTTACAGGAAAAAAAATAGAAACTTTCTGTAAGCAGACCGAGTCTTCTGTTGTGAGCAGGGCTTGTTGTTGACTGCTGTGTAGTCTTTCTGTGAAGCTCAGACTGTACTTTGTATGAAACCAGGAAGAACTAGACTCTGCCTTATTCTTCATGGACTCCAGATGAGTGAAAACAGTCATTGATCATGACCTATGTGGGCAGTTTTGTATCTCCAGAAAATGAAGTAGGTACCACCACATTCAGGAATGTGGACGACCAGTGTTCTGCCTTGTGAATGAAACTGGTTGTGTCAGCAGTGGCAACTTGTATTTTGATTTAAGGAAAAAAATGCAAACACTTTCCATTATTTTAGGGCTTTTGGGTTTTATTTAACATATATTTATTTGTTACTTTCCATGAAGAACCTATGGATTATGATATAATCAATGAGCAGACAGGAATATCAATAGTTGATAGCAAACATGATTTTAATTTTATGAGAAATGATGTGCATTTCACACGTGGGTGTAAACTCTCTTCTCACAGCTTATCTGGATGCCCTCTCAATGCACAAGCTATCAAAAAGGTCAAGGTCTCTGAGGAACTAATGACCATCAAGCTCAAAGCAACAGGGGGTAAGTCACCATCTCAACCAAGACCCAGGCTATAGATCCCACTGGCCTCTGTGAATGAATCTGTACTGTATCAAAGCATACTTTTAGTGTGCAAGCACAAAAGAGCTCCCTCAGATTTGAGGGGCAACTGTGACATCTCAGAGACAATTTCTTTATGCCTCCCCTGTTTATCTAGTGAGGCTTTCCTGCAAGGAAAGGTGTGAAATGGCTCGCAGATAAGTTGAAAGACACAATCATTGTGTCCTTCGGTGTTTTCATTGTTAGTTTTTCTCCCATGCATATACATGTGGGTGCATGTGCAAATGTCTGTAGGCTTCTGTGCACACATGTGTGCATGCATGTGTATTTCCAGTGTACGTTCCTGTTAAATTTCAATAAACACCATTTCTGCCATTTGTATTTGGATCTTTAAGTGTTTTCTGTTTAAAAACAGATGTTTTATGGTGACTCTGGGTACCCTAGTATCTGTATCTGTATGTTTCTCTGCCTAAACCTTAATGTCAACCCCTTGTTGACAATAAGAGGTATTAATTCTGAGTTCCATAGGAAGCCCCCATTGTTATTTTGGTATTTTTCTAACGTTTCTCTTAGCATTGTTTCAGGTTTCCTCAGGCCCATGCATTTCCCTTCAAAGAGCCTCCTAAAGTATTGGATATATGGTGGCAAAGCAGTACTGTTCTTCAAAAACTATATTTGATGTTGTCTTTGCCACATGATTACAGCTGAGCCAGAACCATTTTCTTTTCATCTCTGGTGCAGGGGAAGGAACCCCAGGCCTCTTGCATGTTGAATGTGCACTCTAATGTTGTGTTCAACTGGGGACTTCAAGTTGTTCTCACTTTTCTTTTCTGAATGTCTCTTTTCCTTATTTAATGTGAATATAGGCTTTTAAGTAGGAGATATGTGGTATCATGGAGAAAAGAGCTCTCTCTTGAGCTGCCTATCATTTCCTGCTCAGGGATACCCTCATCTGGATTATCTACAGCGTCCCTCAGGTGCTTCTCTCATTCCCTGGCTGCCTACTGCTAAGACCTTGGGAAAGTCAGCACCCAGAGCTTAAGCCCCAGATGTTAGTGACAGAGCAGCATCTTCCACCATTACCAACACCCACATACTAAGCAGCTGAGCTTTGCCCAGAACTCTGGCTGTTTCTTAAAAGCATCCTACTTCTCCAGTGCTTCTCCATCAGTACATGAAACTGGGAAGATTTAATGTGTTTTTTGTCTGTATGTCACCTTAGCTCAAATAAATAAGGGTAAAGAGCACAAAACTGACTGCATAAACATATAATGGGGTATTCATATGCTTTCCTTGATCCATCACAATACCTAGCTAGTTTAACATTCCCAACAATGTCCTTAAAGGAGAACCACGGGTATACATCTTATTTTGCTTCCCAAACACACTAGACATCTGTGGGTAGAAGTGATATAGTACAACCTCCAATGTCCAAGACTCCAGTGGATTCCAAACCACAGATAATGCCAGTCCTATATGTATACAACGGAACTGCAGTTTAATTTATAAAATTGGACACAGTAATAAAATAGAACAATTACAACCTACTAAAAATGCAAGTTTTTTTAAAACTTAGGGGCTATTTCTGGAACTTTTCATTGAATATATTCAGTCAAAGTTGAGCATGAGTAAGTGACATCCTAGATAGTAGAGTTCCAGAATAAAACTTTGGGAAGATTCTGGAAGCAGAAAACTCATGTTTGGATCACAGCTCTGATACTAAGTACCTCAATTTCCCATCTATAGAGTGAAATAGAGAGTGAGTGTCTCCTGAACCAAGTTAATCACTGCTTTTTAGTTCAAAGTGACACTCAAAATTTGAGTCCTCTTCTGAGCTCCACTTGGTGGAGAATGAGTTCCACTTGAGAGAGAGAAGGATCTTCTGGCTATGAGTGGAGAAGTTTGATGTCTCAGTGGAAGTAGATAAGTAACATATATTGGCTGAAAAAAGAATAAAGATACTGATTTAATTCAACACTGTTGTTAAAATATCTCCCAGATCTCAACTTGGTAATATATGAGCCCCCTTATTTACTAATTTGATAAGAATTATAGAGAGCTAGATGCATACCAGGTCCTGTAGTAATAATTTATTGATTGATTGATGGATCATGTGTATATGTGTGTGCATGTACACATATTCCTGTCAAATATTTTTTGAGATTATAGTATAATTGCAACATTCCTCCCTTCCCTCCCTGGAAATTCTTCATATACCCCTTCCCTACTCTCCCTCAAATTTATGGATAATTTTGTGAATCAGTCCTCCCTTTCTTATTAATGCTTCTGTACTGCATCTCCAAGCCTCTTGTCTCCATAGTAATGCTGCTGGGTGCCATGGGATCTAATTTTTTATGTGGATTCTAGAAATCAAACTCAGGATGATATGCTTGTGCAACAAGCACTTATACCTGCTGAGCCATGTTTCTTACCCTGGTAAACTTTTTGAGTTCTCTTCCCATGGGCATACTTCCCAATAAGCCCAAGGAGCCATTTTTTATTGGTAATCTTCCAGATTACATACCCTTGACTAAGTAAGTACCTGTGTTCTTGTTAATCAGTTTTCCACTGTGATTATGTCTGAAACCATGAAGTTAAAAGACTTGAGGTTTGTGTGGGCCCACATATTTTGGAGGTCCCAGCCATGGCCACTGCTGTGGGCTTGTGATGATGAAGTACACCAAGGTAATAAGAATAAACAGAGCAAAACTACTCACCTTCTAATCATGAAGTCAGAAAAGAGGAGGCCAGCATTTTATAACCCCTAAAAGACATAGCTGCCAAATACCCAAAGCCCTCCCTCAGAGACTAACCTCTTAACATTTACACAGTCTCCCCAGAGAGTTACCCAAGAGTCCATGCATTAACTCATGGGCCTTTGACATCATTCAGGATCCAAAGTATAACAGCCATCTTCATTAACAGTGAGCATCAGGGAAAACATAATCTTAACTGAATCCCATTACCAGAATCTCTCACTTAAAGAGACTTCTCAAAAGCATCCTGTAACATAGCTAAAATTGAACATTGAGTCACCTACTGCAAATTTCTGGCCCCTGTTCTTCCCCATCGCAAAGACTGCCCATTGTAGCTATATCACTTGTTACAGAAAAATACTCACCGTAGGATCTTCCTTGTCATATCTCCTATTCTAATCTATCACAAGTCTAGAAAATTCTGCCTGCACATCATACTTTGAGTCCTTCTTTTTCCCTGTTTCTTCTTGCATGGCAATGGGTCAGGGGCTGAAATCTAACCAGGATTCCAGGAATAATTTCTCATCTGACTTCTGTATTCTGTTCTGTCTTACCATGTGTTCAAAAATCCAGATGTGTTTTTAAAATTCATCCAGATTACTGGAGATGCACCTCAGCAGTGTAGCACTCACTTTGCATGTGTAGGGCCCTGCATTTGATTTCTAGCACATCAGGAAGTGGGGGAGGGAGAGAGGGATGGAGGAATGGGAAAGAGGGAAGGAAGGAAGGAAGGAAGGAAGGAAGGAAGGAAGGAAGGAAGGAAGGAAGGAAGGAAAGAAGGCTGGAAGGTTATTGAAGAGGCAAAGATGGGGAGGTGAACATAGCAACTTTCTGCCTGAAAATCCTTCCCTGGATCCTATTCCAGGTTCCTCATGAGGTCACCATGTCCTGTTCCCCTAGCTTCTCTTACAGTGCTGGGAACACCCACTTCTCTCCCACCTGTCCTTTGTGCCTTCTGCTTCCCTCCATAGAATGCTCATCTCACAGCTGGCTCCTGTCTCCATTGTCTGCCTTCTTAGTTTTGAAGTCAGAGTGAGAATATTCTCCACTGAGGGTCCTTACAAGATCCCATTTGTGCAAAATACTTCAGAACTCTTCACGAGTTCTGTCTTGCCAATTATTAGGAAAAATACCTGAA
This sequence comes from Cricetulus griseus, assembly GCF_003668045.3. Classification (NCBI taxonomy): domain Eukaryota; kingdom Metazoa; phylum Chordata; class Mammalia; order Rodentia; family Cricetidae; genus Cricetulus; species Cricetulus griseus. The sequence continues at coordinate 159,799,685 of NC_048595.1, forward strand.
GTGACAGTGTTGAAAAACAGAAAGGAAAAACATTGTCAGAGAAATGAAGCAAATGCTCAAATCTGAAAACTGTCAGGTGCTGACACAGTAACCAAATGCATGTCACTGAAAATCCTGCTTCTTTAACTGCCCGAGGGAAGACTGCTCTCCCAGTCCATCAGCCAATAGACTGTGATGCCCAGAAGTTCGGTAGAGCTCTCTAGGTATCACGGACCTCTCTTACCATGGAAACATCAGAGTTCCATTGCTGTGGGTCTCTGTCTCTGCCTGCCGTTGATGTGGAGCTGTGTCAAACTACACTTCATACTCAGAATGATCTAGGAACATCTTGGTCATCCTCTCTTTTTACTGAATGTCAGAATGCAGTGTGATATCAGTCTCTTACATGCCCCCACTTGCCCATATACAGCCCACTTTTAAAAGACGTAAGTGCCTACAAAACAGCCATCTATTATATAACATTTTATAAAATTTCAGGTCTTACAGTTTTTGCTTCATATTATATTGTTACAAATTACCCAAAGGCTGAGCAGACTTCCTAGTGGTTTAGAATGCTTATTGGTCATGCATAGGACTTGACCAGTTCCTAGCACCACATTAGGCAGCTCACAACCACCTGAACTCCAGCTCCTAGGGATCTAATGCATTTTTTGGACCCCACAGTCACCTGTACACTCTCTCTCTCTCTCTCTCTCTGTCTCTCTCTCTGTGTCTCTGTCTCTGTCTCTCTCTCTCTCTCTCTCTCTCTCTCTCACACACACACACACACACACACACACACACACACACACACAATTAAAACTGATTTTTAGAAGGGTCATCAGCACCATGATTGGGAATGGGAGAGGTGTCTGGCTTGTTTCAGCACTGGGCTTTTGTGAAGTCTGACTGTATTTCTTGGGTGTGCGTCTGTTTGTGCACCTTCCTGTCTTGGCCATGTACTTGGGAATGAAATTGCTGGGACAAAGAAAATGAGGATGAGCATTCAGCTTCAGTAGGAACCTCACTGCATCCTCGGTTGTCATGAAGATGCTTGATGTTGGTAATTTATATAGAATAGAAGTCTATTAGGTTCATGGTTCTGGATGATGGAAAGACCAAGAACATGTTGCCAGCATCTTTGGGGATCTAGTGAAGGCCTTCCTCTGATGAATAACTGCACAGTAAGAGATGTCATGGGGTGAGACCAAAACTGTTTCCTTTCTTTTGGGGTAAAAACACTAAACTAAGCTCTCATATTTGAACATAAAGTAGACTATTGCTGGGCTTTGTCTCCTTTTTTCAATTTGAACTGTTGACTCTTCACAGGTATTGATGGTGATGAAGAAATTAGGCATTTGGATGAAGAAATAAAGGAACTGAATGAATCCAACCTTAAAATTGAAGCAGATATGATGAAACTTCAGACCCAGGTTAAAAAACCATTAATTAATTATTTCTAAAGTAACCATAATCTTGAGTGGTTACAAAACATTGAGCTTCCTGAATCTTGCATCTAAAATTATGCTGATACCCTAAGGAAATATGTTTCTCATGAGTGGTGCTTGCCTGTGTCTACTGACTTGGCAGCCTTTACCTATCTGGCATAAAAGACCCACTTTGTGAACAAATAAAGCAGATGACCACACAGACTCCTGTAAGGTACATGGTGCTTTGTAGAGACTTGTGTTGAAAAGGTTAAGGTTCTTTGTTTTATTTAAAATGCAAATACAACATCACATTCTTTAAGTGTAATTCTAGAAAATTGCTGTGTGTGCTAAAAGCAGATCTTCTTGTATAGATATTTTATAAAACAAAACAAAACAAAACAAAACAAAACAAAAAACTCCAAGCAGTGTCTAAACCTAGACCACTGGGAATTAAAAATTCAGACCAGGATTTTTAAGATGCTAATACAAATCCTATTATTAAAGATGTAGTTTGTCCAGGCGGTGGTGGCACACGCCTTTAATCCCAGCACTTGGGAGGCAGAGGCAGGCGGATCTCTGTGAGTTCAAGACCAGCCTGGTCTACAAGAGCTAGTTCCAGGACAGCCTCCAAAGCCACAGAGAAACCCTGTCTCGAAAAAACCAAAAAAAAAAAAAAAAAAAAAGATGTAGTTTGGTGGTAGATTTTTGCCTACCCAGATGCAAGACTTTGGATTAGATCCTCAGCATCTCAAAAAAGCAAAAATAACCGAAGTGCAACAAGTTAGAAGTGGAGAAACAAGATGAAGCAGATGGTAGAGGGTCTTTCATGTGGTCTTTCCCATTTCTTCTCCTTGCCCACTCCTAAAATGCAAGCTTCTTCCCATCTCTCAGTATTCCTCACCCCAGCATTCTAATCCATCTGAAATAGTTATTCTATCCAATCTTCTGAATGCCACAGGAGTCCACAGAAAGAGCTTGATGCTTCCGTTTGGAAAGGATGAGACTCCTCTTAAAGTCATTAGCAGAGAACACAAGCCTCTTCTTCGTGGAGCTATTTGATCTAAGTGGGGGAGACAGACAGTAAATTTTGTGTGTGTGTGTGTGTGTGTGTGTGTGTGTGTGTGTGTGTGTGTGTGTGTGTGTGTGTAAAAAGGGAGGTTGATATTAAATGGAAATTGGATGGCCAAGCCCCCAAAAGAAGGAAATGTGTTAGCAATGACTTGAGAAATGAAGGAGTTAGCCAGCAGTGATGGAAAATATGTCAGGAGGTAAGCTAGCTGGGTAGGGCAGGTTACATAAGGGTACCAGAGATGACACTGGGCTGTTCATGTAGTACAGCTAAGTCAATGTTGATGATCTTGGCATTTACTTTGATGGACTGAGGGGCTGCTGAAGGGTTTGGAGCTTAAGAGTATTCAGTCATCTGACATTCTAACTTGACCTTCAAAAGACTGATTCTGTTGGCATATTGAGGAGGACCAAGAGGAGACTATGCAGAGCAAAGATGGCACAAGGTCACCCATAAGAAGTGATACCATCGTACCAATGGCTGGGTCCAGGTTGCCACAACACAGGTAGATAGTGGCCTTATCATGCATATTTTAAAAGAAGTGTTCAGTGAATTTGAAGTATGAGAGAAAGAACCCTGGGTTGTCATCCACTGCAAAGAAGAGGTGTGCAGCTGAAGCAGGATTGGGGAAAACAACAGATATACTCTGTGTCATATTGCCTTTCAGATATCTACCATCTAGCCATGTAGAGACGCTAGACCTGCAATTCATGCAAAAGTCTGTATTTAAAGTACTAATCTGAAAGTGTGAATCGAGCAGTAGGCAGGGATGTAGTTTGGGATGGAGATACCCCTTGGCCCTTATATGCAGCCACAGGTTTCCCCTTGAGGCCTTTCATGGGCCTCCAGCTTTGCTTCTCATGTCATTACCTCTGTTTTAGATAACATCTATGGAGAGCAACTTGAAGACCATAGAGGAGGAGAACAAGCTTATAGAACAGAGTAATGAGAGTCTGCTGAAGGAACTGGCAGGGCTCAGCCAGGCTCTCATCTCCAGCCTTGCTGACATCCAGCTGCCACAGATGGTAAGACCAAGAGCAAGGCTCTGCTGTCCCGTCATCCACTCTGGTGTCATGACCCTGTGGCTGAGCTGTCAGCAGTCACCTACCCTGGATGCATTCTCACACTCAGTGATCTCCCCATCTGGGAATATGGTAGACACATTCAGATTAATGAAGGCCAGTGACATTCCAAAAGGCCAGGGTCCTTTAAGATGAAGGTTTGCTTGAATATATTTTATAAAGTTATATGAAAGCTGGAGACCAGAGCTCACTCATGGAAAATATGTTTCCAAACAAGATTCTATGCAGCCTCAGTACCATCCCACCCAGCTTATGAACTAACTCCCAACAAACTCCTTGTAATGCTCAACTTCTGCTCATGGAGCACAGAATCAGTATGCTTGAAGCATCCTTTCTTTCTTTCTTTTGTGGGGGGGCATTCTAGACAGAGTTTCTCTGTGGCTTTGGAGGCTGTCCTAGAACTAGCTTTTACAGACAAGGCTGGTCTTGAACTCACAGAGATCTGCCTGCCTCTGCTTCCCGAGTGCTGGGATTAAAGGTATGCACCACCACCGCCTGGCGAAGCATCCTTTATTTCTAAAACGCAAGCATGCAACTATTTAGAATTCACAAAAAGTTTATTTTACACTTTTTAAAATATAAATCAGTCTTTGGAGATAGAGCTGTGTTGTTGAATGAGATATTGCTGAATGCTGTTTATCTTCTCAGAGGCTGCATTCTTAGACCAGAACTGATAGTTTACATATAAGAAGACTTAAAGCAACAGCAATATAATTAATAAAAATATAATTGAGTTTTGCTCAAAATATTAAATTGTTCAATTTATCTACTTTCCAACAGTTCCAAATGTCTCTCCCTCCCCCATCAATTTAACTTTGGCTTCTGTCAAGGAGATTATTATCTTCTTCCTTTTTTTTCTAGCTCCTTCTTCAAATGTGAATTTCTTAGTATTTTCTTTATTGTCAGTGCCATGGAAATGACTGACAATAAGATAATTTGTACCTACCTACCATCCAGTGACCATCTGAGGTGCTGTGGCAGTGACTGTAGGCCAGATCACACAAAAGCCTCCCCAGTGCACTTTCCCAACTGTAACTGAGAAAGTCATGGCTCAGCTTCTATCATAGGGCGGAAGACTCAAAGTTGGCATAAGTCGGGAGACAATGAGCCTCCTGGTCTTTATCCACTCTGCCATCAGAATCTTTGTGCCATTACGTGATTCTGTAAGAAACACATGCCCATCTGAGGTAGAAACTAAAGGAGAACAATCACAACTAGACAGCATACATATTCCAGATCAGAGCTCTCCTGAGCACACCAAATCATCTTCAGATCTAGAAAACTTACCTTCTAAACAATAACAGTTATCATCATTCTCTGTACACTTGAGCTGTTTACTCATTAAGTCCTTCCTTCCAAACACATTGTAATGTAATAAGGTACTTAACCATGGATTTTCAAAAAGGTGGAACATGGCTGGGGAGTGTTCCCTTTTGTCATGCATGTCCTACCTCTTATGCATGTAATTTACACACAGCTAATATGTACCCACTTTAAAACATATTATGAAACTGGAAAGATAGCTCAGCAGTTAAGAGCACTGGTTGATCTTCCAGAGGACCCAGGTTCAATTACCAACTCCAGCCTAGTGGCTCAGAATTGGCTGTAACTCTGGGTTTAAGGTATGTGACACCCTTTTCTGGCTTCCACAGGCATAAAGTATATAAGTAGTGCAAACAAATACACATGCAAAGCACCCATATACAGTGTGTGTGTGTGTGTGTGTGTGTGTGTGTGTGTGTGTGTGTGTGTGTGTGTCCCAGCATGGTGGCACTCCTCTTTAACCCCTTTGATCCTAGCACTTGGGAAACAGAGACTGGTAGATCTCTGAGAGTTTAAGGCCAGCCTAGTCCATATAGAGAGTTCCCTTTCCCAAAAAACAAAACAAATAAGTAAAAAAATAAATAAATAAAACCATTATATTGGGCAAAGAAGATGCCAAAATACCACCCAGGTTAAAAATGAGTCAGTCCAGACCTTCTAACACTGATATTCTCCCTAATGAAATAGAGAGGGTGAAATGAACAATTTCATACTAGAAAATTTCTGTTAGTGAGCACTGGCTCAGGTCTAAAATCCCTGCCATTCCAGCCTAGAACTGTTAAAGAACTAACTGGCACAAGCAAGCCTTCAATCCCCTGCACATACCTGCCACAGACGTCCCTACTGAGCAAGTGCAATTGAGGCCAAGACTCCTCCCAGAGAAGGAATGTTATTTGGAGACCTCTAGCTCAGCAGCTAGATGCATGCATTATATGGCTTCAGATTACTCCTCAATACCATTCAAGTTTCATTAATGCCATGAATGAAGAGTAAACAGATAGACCCTACAAACACTAACACTTGGATATCCTATCCCAAACTGCCACAGCCATATAAACTCTTCTCTTCCTACTTATATAAGTTGGCAACATGCTTCAGTGTCTCCTGGTCTTCCTTGGGGTAGGTGAACCTCTGTGATTGGTTCCATGTGCTTTGTCTCCATCAGGGGCCTATCACTGAGCAGAATTTTGAAGCGTATGTAAATACTCTCACAGACATGTACAGCAATCTGGAGCGGGACTATTCCCCGGAATGCAAAGCTCTACTGGAAAGTATCAAGCAGGCTGTGAAGGGCATCCACGTGTAGGAGGGCAGCATGCGGGAAGCAGAGGTCACCACAGCAGTGAATCCCAGCCGATCCACAGGGGCCTCTCACCCCTGGAGCCTGGAGGCTGCCCCCTGCATTTATAATTGCAACATTGCACTAATTTTCTCCCAGCTGACATAAAAAGGAAAGAAAAACTATGATAAACTCTTTGGATTAAAAGTAATGCAGTCAATTATTAGATCTCATTTATTTTCATATCTTTTTCTTTTATTTCTTCATTGTACTTTTTATTTTGTAAAGTATATATAAAATAAATGTGACATTTTATATTTTATTTATTACTAATCAAAGAGTTTTTTATCTTTTAACTGCATTTTGAAGTCTACCATATTTTTACAGGTGTGTTTATTAATTTATCTTCTAATAGATTTAAATAGAAATGCTGTTCTCAAATCACACATCTTTCTGGGTTTAAATGAGAAAAAATAAGGTGTAAAAGAAATCCCTGTGTCAGGACTGCACTATGGTCAAGTTTGGTTTCTACTGTGCACTTCTTTTTCCCCCTTCCCTGGTTTTGTAAATGGTTTTTGGTAATGTGAGCTGCAAAGGAATATGAAGATAAATGGCGCCCACTAGTGGGAAATCTTCATTCATAAAAGCACAGGATGCTGGCAAACAGTGTGCTCAGAATTTGATAGCAATAATTAAATAAAATAGTCAGCAGAATATTCCATGTGGCTGCATGGATTTAATTAATATGAATTATTTATTTGAGCTGTTTAAAGCATAGATTTTAAGTGAACCAGATTTGTCTTTTTGTTTTTCAAGACACATTGGCTAGTTGGCAGCCCTTCCCCAAGATGAGAACTAAGCTTTGATGTGACCAGCCAGGCTTTTCCTGCTATATGTTAGTACCATATTACAAGTGACAATATTGGTATAGAATTGTACGTAGCAAATACAGACACATCCAAATGGAAATTTTGTAGATACCATATCCCCTGAAATAGCATTTATCTTACTGGGTTGACTGGAAAAGAGTGGAAAATATAGTAAGGCATGAAAAAGTGTTATTCCAATCTGAATATTGGCAACATGGGTCTGCACTTCCCTAGGAAATAAGACAACTTTCAATTTGATATAACTCTTGAACTACACACACACACACACACACACACACACACACACACACACACACACACCGGAACAGGCACAGTCCACACTCACACACATTCATTCACACATGAAATTGAGTCTAAAATCTCAACTGGATCAGAGTTTAGAAATTGCTGTAGTAAAGGCAATGTCTATTTCAGGGACTGTAAAGTAGTTTAAGCATTGTTTCAAAAGTTTTTTTATATGTATTTTTTTTAAGGAAAAGGTATAGACAACCAGCTAAACTGCCTTTTTGGTGTGCACACACATATCCTGTGCAGATGTGCCTCTGTGTAAATGTACACATGAACTTTAGTGTGGGCTTAATTTTCTGTGCTATAATAAAGTGTTTATTTTCTATTAGCCTCATGGACATTTAGATTTAGTGGGATGGCATTCACAGGCTTGACTTCACTGTTTCTACTGTTACCTGCTCAGATACATGAAAAGTGGTCCAGTCACTCCACTGTCATGGAACCGTGGTTATTGTTATGCATCAAGTGGGGCTTACCTTTGGCTTGGGGTTCATTTGAACTCTTGACTCTTAGTTTAGTGAAAACGAGATGTCTGTTCTTAGGTAGGAAAGGTGTTTATTTAAAACTCAATTTAAAAGAAGCAGCTACCATGAGTGGTGTCTACTGAAATCGGGACACAAAGTTTCCTATTAAAATATGTCTTTGAACATTTTGCTACATAATACTTCGAAGAAGCACACAAATGGGCTCACTTATTACAAAGACAAAAGTTTACTTTGCTAAATATTTTAACAAGTTTGTTATATATTTTATTTAAAGAGATCTCTTACAAACCTATGTATTTATTACTATAATTTACATGGCTTCAGTTAATTTATTTGTGTTCACATAGTTTTATGAAGTGTGTCTGTATTTATTTGCCTCCTTGGTACTTGTGTTTTGTAACATGCACTGAATTGTTTTTGTTTCAATTATGTTATTGATTGGTACTGTAAATTGGGTCTTTTGTAAACAAAACAGGCAATGATGTATGCATTTTTATTTGGAGTAGTTTGTTTGTATACGGTTTCTTCAAATATTAATATTTCTTACATCAATGCAACGAAGTTGTGTTCAGTGCTGTACATTTGGTGTATGGTAGGAAATAAAAATTGATACTGAATTTTGCTGTGATGTTTATTGGTTAATTTGTGAAGACAGGTGTCACCTTCCCTAAGTCAGTCTAAGGAGCAGCACCGGAAGAGTCCTTGCCTGATAACAAACTGCTGGAGGCACTGAATATGGCTTACATAATGCAAGCTAGGTTGAAAAAAATGTAGATAAGTCTTGAACACTTATTATGGTTTTGTGTTCTTATCTGAGTCATCAGTATTCTCTCTCTGTTTTCTAGCTTTTGTCCAGACTTCCACATCTCTTAGATCTGGTTGTCCCTCATAGGTAATGTAAAATTCACACAATGAAGTCAAATTAACTGGATTCCAGAGGCAGCTGGGCTAAACTTGGCTTCTCTTTCACAGAGCCCCACATACTTTGAGTCACTAGGCCTGCATGAGATGCTCACGATGTGTTCTGGGAAAGCCACTCATGTGATTTGATGCAAAGCTGCTCAGTCAGAGTCTTACCTGGTGGGGACCGCCTATCAGAAAGTAGTATCTGCAGTTCATGACACCAATTTGTCATAGAACTGTACCAATCCTGCTGGAACTTAGGAAGGAATAATGAGCAAGATCCATCCTTATCACAGGTTTCCGATCAGGACACACTGAAGACATTCCACTTCCTGAGGCCTTAAGTCAGTTTCGTGGGGACAGTTAAGACAAATGATAGGTATTATGACATGTGAATGTACTCACTAGCCCCTGTGGAAACAGAGTTAGCTAGACAACTTAGGTTGCCCAGAAAAGTGTGAGTTCCAGATTAGTTGAGGCAGTTTGGTAAAGACAGGACAGGCAGAGGAACCACATACACACACACCTTAGAGGGAAAACTTGCAGCAGGGGATGTGCAAACAGCCATATTGGAGGCAAAAAGTCCAGGAAAGTGGGACAGGAATTGCCAGTGTAAAGCTCCAGGCCTTGTGATTCTAATCCCCAGCAGCAGCTTTTGCTATGCAAAGAAAGGCTGAATTTCAAGGCTGGGTGTGGTTCATCAGTAGAGTTCCTACATCACAGGCATACAGCCTCATCTTCCATTCCTAACTCCTCTCCTGGAGGCTTAGCAAGAAGAGGGTAATGGATTCAGGTTACTACTGGAGATAATTTGTTTAGCAACACAATTATTTCTGGCACCAGAGCAATAATGCAACTGTGTTCAGTATATTCTGGGTGTAACAAAATGTAAAGTCAACTGGGACATTTTTCTATAGTCGTTTTCTATCTATCACCATTTCATAGAAAAGTCCTGAGCTTGTTAGAATTATGACTAACATGCTCTACTGGATCCAAAGTCCTGTACGAAAAGAAAGGGATGGGTGAATTTAGAAATTAACTTGTTCTGCCACATAAGGATTCCACTACTAATGTTTTCTGTGTGTCTCTCCACACATTCCACCCACTTCATGGTGGTCTGCAAGTAGTGCCTTCTGTTTTCTTTAGCTCTCCAGCATATGAAATACAGTAAGCAGATTGAACTTGCTAATAACTGTCCACACTGTCATTCACAGTCAATGATGCTTTGTACACTCAGAAAATTCTCAAGCTTACGAAGCAATATCACCATATCCAATAAAAATGTGAAGATGGCTGGTTCTTGGATAAGTTACTAGCTTGCCCAAACCTATAAAACTGGGGCAAAGTACATCCCAGATTCAGCCTTTCATTTGCTTGAAAAGCTAATCAAGCCTTCCCAGTGTTTTAAGGAAACCCAGCAAAATGCTTGCTTTTTACCATAGACACTGACCCACACTTCCAGAAATAAGGAAGCCAGGGTGCATCTCTGACGACCACTGCCTTGACCAACAGGATGTTTTCAGTCTCTTGCCAGGTATTGTTTCATCTGCAGGGTATAAATGAGGATGCAACGAAACCGTGAACTAAACTTCTCGGAGTACAAAGACAGTTTATTTGGGGAATTCAAACTGCCAGGCTTTAGGGGAGGTGCAACAGTTAGCAGGGAGTGCCTCAGCAGTTTTGTGGAGATAGGTAGTGGGGGGGTGCACATGGACTAGAAGAGCCTGTGAGTTAGAGCAGCAGGAAGGACCCTGGGGATAGACAGTTTAGGAAACTGGATTAGAATGCTGGAGGTAGTTGACTGTTAGCTGTGCATAGAAGAAATGGTTTCCTGACAAGTAAGACACAGCTTCACAAAGACGTCTGAGGAATGCTGAGTTTAGGCTTCTATTTACCTGATAGCAAACCTCTGTTTAGTCAGAGTTCTGCTTGAACTGAGCCCAGGCTGTCATTTAGGACACTTACATTTCACCACTGTGACACTAAGGTAACTTCTATGAGTATATATATTGTTCTGTTGCATTCTCCAGCTGGTCCCTGCATGGTCCAGGAAGCTCTGTGTTCCCCCTCTTCCTCCTCCTCCTTCTCCTCCTCCTCCTCTTTCTCCTCCTCCTCCTTCTCCCCCCTCCCTCTACTGGGTTAGAGAGTCTCCAAACAAAGGAGAGGTGCTGTGACAACCCAGGTCCGCATTCTTGGTGGCTATTCAGTCATACATTAGATATATAGAGAATATGCACAGTGCTTTGTGTATATTACTTAAGTTTCACAATTCTATTAATTCTGTATGAGCTACAATAAGTATGCCATATTTTAAGGATTGCCTATGCTCTGGATCAGGCTCCCAGCTGGGGTTGCACCCCTCTCCTGGCCTCCCCACTCTCCAACCTCCTTGCAATCCATTTCTCAGAACTCCCTCCTGGTCCCAACAGTAGCTGATGAGTACTAAGTTTTGACTAGCAGCACGGATTGAAATAAAAATATTCATATACAATGGGTTGAATACATTGCCATTTTAAAAGAAATGCTTTTTATTGGTTTCTAGCATTCAATGTGACTGCTAGAAAAATTCATGTGACTCTGTTCTGTCAGCAGGGTTCTGGTCTATTCCTTCTGCAAGAAGTTGTTCAAAGAGGCAAATGAGGAAAATAGGGAAATAAATAAACAGAGGTTATGAGAAAGGGAGGAAAGAAAGGAGGGGTGAGAGGGTGGAGCAAAGGAAAAAGAAAAGAGAAAATGTCTTGCTTTTTACCCTTGCCACAGGTTGGAAGTCATATGCTTGCTTGTTTTCTTTCTATCTTTTTTTGTGGGAAAAAATTTCAAATCAGAAAATATCTGAGAGCATTGATTGTTTCTTTTCAGAGACAAAAGCAAAGTGGCAATTGTAAGGGTCCAAGAAAACATGGAAGACGACGCCAGACTCAAATAGTATGTAAAAGCCAAGAGCATTGACTAATGCTCTACCACGTGGGGAGCCAGTCACTCACCTGTACAAGATGACAACGACCCCGATAGGAGCATGCAGGCTCCTTTTAAGCACAGCTAAGGGGAGTTTCAGGGGCATTTAGGTCATCTCATGTATAATTGGTTGAGCAAGCAGCAGTTACACTAGTATACTTTTGATTGGCTGAGATTTAGTCTTATCATTGTTTGGACACACCTGTACAAACCTAGGCAGGTCCAGATGTGACTCAGAGGGAACTGCTGGGTTTGTCCTTGAAGCATTGTGAGGCTGGCTCAGGCCTGGTTCCCTGAATGCAAGGGCATTGTAGATAAATGACCCTTTGTGGGAGAGACACCTGTTCTGCCCTTCTCAGAGAACTAAAACCTAAACTCAGTTGTGAAAGTGGGAGAGTTTAACCCCTTCAGTATTCATATTGTGACTTTTGAAAATGCAGTGAACACTGAATGTCACCAGTCCCCCGCCCCTCTCCCTTTCCTCATTTCTCTTATAATTACCCATTTAGATAGCCAAATCCAAATCCTGACTTAAAGGCTCACTGTAACACTTAGAACTGTTTTTAGATGTAACTATATGAAATACTGAATTCAAAGCTTAGAAAAGCTACTGAAAATGAGAAAAGGAAAAAAATGTGGTAGTTCTTGCCTATATTCTAAGTCTTCCAGAGACAAAGGGAGGAGGATCATGCGTTTCAGGCAAGCCTGTTCTATATAGTAAGACTCTGACTCCCATAAAGGGGGCAGGGACAGAAAAATCCTTTTCCTTTCTGCAGAAGCAGTCTTATTTGCTGATAAGAAAATGGAGATTTTACCACTGTAATTAGTAAATGCACATCCTTGAAAATCCCATTGTCATCTGGAAGAAGAAAAATGTGGCTTGTCATCTCAGAGCACTGGTTTCAGAAAGGCCTGTCATGACAAAACTAAGATTGTGATCAATCGTTATGATTGTCTGTCATGGGTTCAGAGGTGAGTTTGACAGGAAGTTTTGGTGGGTAATCCATTAACTTGATGCCCTGTGTTGGAAGCTGACTGCTCTGGTTCATGCACATTGATTTCTTTTTTAAGCTCTAGAAATGAACAAAAGTCATATTCACCTTTTATCTTCTTGGCAAAAGTTCCTACAATAGTAAAATCCGTTGGGGAGACGCTGAACAGCAGCAGGCATGGTCATTTACATATAAGCTATGGCAGGGCAGCAGCTGGAGCCATCTTGAGAGAGAATATGTTGTTAAAAACTGAGCCCGACTGAGGGCCTAAGAACTGAGCACAACCATGAGTCATAGTTCAGAGAGCCTCAAGCTGTCCTGCTTTAGCCTCTTCTGGGTCAGGGGAGGCCCAGGGAGGCAGTTACAGATGGTGGGAAGCTAGTGCAGGCTGAGAAGTGCATAGAGAGAGAGAACCTGAAATAAGTGATCAGGAATGGCTCTCACTAAATCAAGATAACTCTTCAGTTGGGTAGAACTGATCCCTATGACATCAAATGGAAACAAAATCTGGAGCTACCTGATATTTGCTGGTGGAAGGCATAAGAACTCTGATGCTGCAGGACACCAACTGCATCCCCGCAGGGTGATTAGCACTCAACTTGTGTAAAACTACTGAACTGAGCCACTGAAATAAGTAAATTGCCAGATAAAGGCTTCAGAAGTTTTCTTGACCTAAAAGACACTATAAACCAGTAAATTAATTCAGGTCAAGGTCTTGGGAGGGAAGTCGGAAAAGTGGATAAGGAAACCAGCAATATATGGGTTGAAAGAGCTGGCTCAGCACTGAAGAGCACTTGCTGCTCTGGCAGAGGGTTCAGGCTTGGTTCCCAGCACCCACACTGTGGCAGAGACTCACATCTGCCTGTAACTCTTGTTCCATGGAACACTACACTCTCCTGGAGACTTCATGGGCTCTTTCTTATCTTCACAAGATGCATGTATACACCCAGGCTCACACAAACACACACAAAATTTTTAGAAAAAAAAAAAAAGAAAATCAGCAATGGAGATGAAAACGGAATCAGCATGTCCTCAGTGGGTGGGGCAGAGTAGACACCCAGCTGTAGGGAGCCATCCCTGCAGGCACCATCATTGTAATGGAGAATGCAGGGACGGCGATGTCCCGCGCAATAGTCTTGCCGGCAAGAACCACACAGGACACTCGGATCCTTCTGCAGGAAAGCTTTAATGCATCTTGAGAGGAGAGCATAAGCTTACCAGAGCGGAGACCCCAAGCCAAGAATCCCGTCCCCTAATAAAGGCTGGCAGCCCCGCCTGGGACGTGTCACCCTATGATTGGCTTCAGCTCCTCAGGCCATATGAGCCACGGAATAGGCAGAGATCAAGGAAATGGAAAATTACCCAGCGCCTGTGCAATAATTTACATTTAGTGCCTGCAGGCACCATCATTGTAATGGAGAATGCAGGGACGGCTCCCTACATCTCCCCCTTTTTTTATTAATTAATGATAAGGCTTTATATTTTTACAAGCAAATAGGTCACCCATATGTTGAGGGATAGAGGCAGAGGTTGTACCTTCCCAATCAAACATTAAGACTGTGTACAAGAGTCGCCATCAGGCTGTTAGCTTGACCCGAAGCGCTCTCGACCTGTCCTCTGCCGTTTTTCTGGGAAAGGGAGACTAGGGCAGGCAACCCTTATGCAGGACAACATGCCTCCCAGAGAAGCCTGTATACTGGGCAACTCTCTGTGCGATGCCTTGCTCAACATCCCTCATGGGCTGCTCAAACCAGACACTCTACCCTGTGCAATGAGCCTAGGCTCCGGGTGTGCAAGAGCTGTCTGGCCGGCGGCCTATTGCTTAAGCATAGTTAGCCAAATGTCAGTGGAAGCCCCTTGTTCCAAAGCTACAAGCGCTTGGGCGATAACCATCTTGTCTCTCTTAGTTTGAGCCCTGAGCCTACAGACCAGCCAGAGAAGCAACACCAATCCGCAGCAAACGGCTGCACCAAACAATCCCATCCCCACCCCTTAAGCGATCTATGATGACAATCTCTCCGTCAAGGACAGGAGTTAATCTGGATAATAATAGCGGCTCTCAACTCCTGGGGAGAGGGTGGAGTTCCGACTTTTGAAGGTCCGAAGGGGCTCTTTGTGTGAGTCTTTCCGGGATCCACAGGGGATTCTCTTCATCCTGTGGAAAAACACATATAGCTCCCCTGGATCTTATGAGAATAGGATCCGGGCCTCTCCAAAGACCAGTTAAGATATCTTTCCATTTTACCATTTCCTTTGGCCTTTTAGGTTTTGAGGTGTGACGCTAGGCCGCAGTATGGCCCCGAGCGTCAATGTTTATGAGGCTTTAAAGCCCCAGGCATTCCAGGCCTCCAAGAAGTGTTGAATAACATGCACGGCCTTTTCCCCTATCAAAGACTGGGAAAGCCATCTGTAATTTTCTCCGCTCCTCTAATGGTAAAAATGAGTCAGTACCAAATAATGGGGGTGTTGATGGAAGTACACCCGCTGGATTAACAGGTCTCTTAAATTTACCGGGGTGTGACCGGTTATCCCCTATTTTCTCTCCCTCCTTTTTTGTTTCTTTTTCACCTAGCTGAGCTGTTTCCTCTAAAACTTTATCTCTTGAGCTTTTAGAGTCATCAGAGCTATCAAGATTTAAAGCTTTAAACTTATTTATAGAATCATCTAACAAATTACTCACTCCCTTGTCATTAGACATCCCGGGAGGTCCTTTTTTCTTATTTGTTGCTGTTTCTCTTCTTATACACACTCCCTTGTCACTAGACATCCCGGGAGGTCCTTTTTCCTTATATTTTATTGTTGGGCGCGCCCCATCTCTCACTACATTCGGTTTCTGACATGTAATTCTGGACTTCTTTAAGATTGCTACAACAGTGAGAAAGGTCAAAATGGCTCCTAGTAAAAGCACAGAAGCCTCTACACTAACCTCCCAAAATAGCAACATTCCCAAGCCAAAGTCCAGAAAAGACATACCTCTCCGAATTTACCACCCTGCAGTTCTGAATCCGCCTTGTAGCCAAGGGGTCTCCGCAGTGCCGGCGATGTTAACAAGTTCCCGGGTTTCGGCACCAGATGTCCCGCGCAATAGTCTTGCCGGCCAGAACCACACAGGACACTCGGATCCTTCTGCAGGAAAGCTTTAATGCATCTTGAGAGGAGAGCATAAGCTTACCAGAGCGGAGACCCCGAGCCAAGAATCCCGTCCCCTAATAAAGGCTGGCAGCCCCGCCTGGGACGTGTCACCCTATGATTGGCTTCAGCTCCTCAGGCCATATGAGCCACGGAATAGGCAGAGATCAAGGAAATGGAAAATTACCCAGCGCCTGTGCAATAATTTACATTTAGTGCCTGCAGGCACCATCATTGTAATGGAGAATGCAGGGATGGCTCCCTACACCCAGCTACTCTGGGTAAACTGTAATGAGGTCTGGCTGCCCGTCACAGGACCGTAGGTGACACATGGCCCAGTATACATAAACAAAACCTGCTCTGGTAGGCTGCATACTTCACCAGCAGGAGTGCCTGGACTTGGTTCTGGGGTCCCTTTCCTTCTTGGGGTGAGGAAGAAAGGCTGCTTCCCTCTTCTATGTCTCTCCTCTCTTCCTTAGGTGTGAATCTGTAGACATTTCCTGGGTATGGAGTCCTGAGAACCCCCAGAAGCTGTTAGTAGTGCTTCAGCCCACATAGGAGGTATGTCCAAGTTCCTCCAGCCTTGTCTGCTCAGTGTTAGATCATGTGTGATCACACACTCCGCTGTGTGTGTGTCCTTATCTCTTCTTATAGAACAGTCCTATTAAATACAGCCCACCCTGTTGTGGAATAATCCTTTTGTACCCTGTGAAGATGTGTTGCTCTTCTTGTTAATAAAAAGCTGATTGGCCAATGGTTAGGCAGGATTTTCGGGACAGAGAGAATGCTAGGGAGAGGAAGGGCAGAGGAGGAGGAGACAGCATAAGACGCAGAGCATGTGTACATGAGGTAAACGAACCTTGGGAAAGTACATAGATTAATAGAAATGGATTAATTTAAGTCATAAGAGCTAGCCAAAAATGAGCCTAAACTATCGACTGAGCATTTATAATTAATATTAGGTCTCTCTATGATTGATTATTTGGGAACCAGCTTTCAGGACAGAGAAACCACCTATACCACCCAGCCAGCCTCAATTTACCTATCACCAACCAGTGACTGTGGGGTTTGCAGCTCCAACATGGCAGCTGGGGGGGGGAGGCAAAAATCAACCTTTAATGCTCATTGGGGGAGTTCATTTGTTTGTTTCACATTACATACTTACATGTGTGGGCAGGAAAGGACTCAGGCACATAAATTCAGTATCAGAAAGGAAGAGGAAAGAGGCTCCGGAGGTCCTAGAACCTGAAGGTAGAGGCCAACACCTGCCCACCTCTGGAGCTGCCTATGAAGGTAAATGGAGGAGTGTACCATGGCCTAGGGTCTGGGACTCTAAGACACCTTTAAGGATTCTGTACACCCATTTCCAGGGTACTTTTCAGCCTTACTGATACAGCTAGATGGTGGAATCTTTTGCTCATGGATTAAAGAAACCAATGAAAAGACAAGTTGAAGACAAAGCAAAATGAGTCTGGCAAGTCCCGTTCATAGACTGAGGCTCCCAGAGTTTGTGTCCCCTCCTCAGGCTACCCTTGCCTCAGCAGGCCAGCTTCCTCATTCCTGGCCTACACCTGTGGGCTTTCCAGACCTCCCCTATGGGAAGGCTCCAGCTCTTCTCTGGGGACTGCTCAGAGCTGTTTGACTTACCTCATAGTCTGGCGTCCTACCAGCTTCACAGGACTCCTGGCCTTGTCTTAGAGAATGCATCTAAGAAGCCAGGGGATGTTTGGAGTGTCAGAGGGAGGGGCATGCCTCTGTGATGGCTTAACTCTTACTTCATGGGCACTGCAGGAGAGGCCGGGCACACACAGGCAGCCAGTGATGGAACTGCTGCTCTCTGAAGTTCACCCAAAAAGCCTGTAGTCCACAGGGCTTCCACACAAAGCTTGTATCAAACTATGATTCATAAAACAAGAAATAAAAAAAAAACAGAAAAATAGAAAAACCTCAGGGAAGGACCTGGCGTCTTAGAGAAGGAGAGCACAAGCAACTGTATGGATACAGTTTTTACTCTTTAGCTAAAGATTTTGCCACCAGTCAGATCCTGCAAAAATATTACAGCCTCATCCTAATGTTAGTTAATGTTACATAGATTTAGGAAAACAAATTGGCCAAGGCTCAGGTTTTCAAAACTGCTATGCAATAATCGAATGCTAATTTCTGCACTGCATTTACATTTGGACCTGGCACTGAACAGTAAGTAAATCAACTTTGCAGTGGCTTTTTTCAGCCTGATCCTCTGGCTAAATTATGCACATTCCCCCAGTGCTCCCAATTTCAAAACTCATTTCCTATCAGAGTGGGTATCGTGTTTTTCTTAACCAGCTTTCATAGTTGTGAGGCCATTTCTATATTGATTCCTCCTCCTGATTTAGTCAGAGCATATCGTGTGAGGAACCCTCTGTCAACACAGGTCTGTGGAGAGAGCTCATTAGAGTAGAGAGAGGGGTTCACTTGTGTATCATAAACTATAACAACGGCCTGGCTTTGACATCTTCCAAAAGTCATTTTCATTTTACCTCCTTTGGTCCAGTAGTTCTTTTTTCAGTCAAGCCACATGATTTCTTGACAATTAGTCTAGTTTATTCTCTGGTTTAATTTGTCAGAGCCCCGATTGACTTAGACTAAGTTAATAGCTACTCTTCCGTTTAGTGGACCAACAAGCAGAGCTTCTAAAGTGTCTGTCTGAGAGCTTCTCAAAATAAAGTTTGCCTTTATTAGCTAAAGAAACCAGATGAAAGCAGGACATTCTGTCATCCTGCAGCAGGTATACCCAGCAGGGTAGGCTTGGCCACTCTTTCCATACATTAAATGTTGCAATCCCCTTGTCTCAGGACAAAGGCTGTGTTGCTCCCGGGTGGCACTGGAAGTTGGCCCTCTCCCCAGGCTTTTCTGCTGCATATACTGACTCCCTAACCCACTGTGTGGCTCAGGCTATTGGGACTAACTGCTGCAGACAGGGCCACCAGAACTGCAGTTTCATCTCCTCATGGCCTGTCAGCTGTTGGTGAGGTCTCTTCTGCAACCTCTACAGGAATTGATGGTGTCTTTTTCCTGCTGAGATGGTGTGTGTGTGTGTGTGTGTGTGTGTGTGTGTGTGTGTGTGTGTGTGTGTTTGTGTTTTCTGTCTGTCTGTCCTACTTGCTTCTTAGCAGGATGAACCTTAGTAAATATGACTCACCAACACCTCAATTTGCTTTTCTAAGGACTTTGTCTCCATATACAGCCACTCTGAGGTACCAGGGTGTATAGCTCCAACATGGGAGCTTGGGGAAGCAAAAACAACCCTTTAATAATCATTGAATAAGCTGTAGTCATGCTACTATGGTGGTTACAAGGTCTATCAGAAAATATAAACCTTTTATATATCTTATATCTTTCTTCTGAATGTGGATGCCCAGACTTCTCAGAGTCACTTATGAAGTGTTCTTTCCCCAGATACAAATAGCCACATGCATATGGAAGTCATTAAAACCTTTACTCACAAGAGAAATCTCAGACTAAAATCACAATGAGCTTGATCTCAAAGCTGGTAGAATGGCTGTCATAACAAAGACATATAGGATCAGCATTATGGAGGAAGAGGAGATTTTAAAAGTTGTGGGTGAGAATGTAAATTACTCCAGCCATATTTAAAAATAGGATGAGAGTTCTTCAAATACCCAAAAGTATAAGTACTGTGAGATCCAATATTGACTGTGAGCCACTGATTCTGTCTGTGTCAGTCACTTTCCTCATCACTGTGGCCCAAGTACCCGATGGGAACAAAGGAGCAAAGAGTCATTTTGGGTTGACTCCTTGGAAGATTAGTTTCACCATGGCAGGGGATGCAGTCTTTTCCTTGACAGTGGGAGTGTATGGCAGCTTGCTACTTGTGTCCAACCAAGAAACAGAGAGTTCAGGCTTGAAGTAGGACCAATCTATTATGTGAATTCCCCAGTGACTCGCTTCTTCCACTAGAGTTCATCTCTAGGGACTGAGTGCTCAGGCATAGGAGCCCATGGAGAATATTATAGACCACAACAGTATCCATAAGAAGGAACTGGAGCCAGTGGGAATGGAAAACATCAAGAAAATAGTTCTTTCCAGACACAATAGGACTGACACACATATGGACTCATAGGGACTTGGCAGCATGCACAGAGCCTGCACAGGTTCAAGCAAGAGGAGTCCCAGCACTGAGAGTGGAAGTGGACTGGAGCTCCCATCTCTAACCTATCTAGAAGCTATCTACAAGTCAACTAGTTTTCTCTATTGAAGTCTTACTGGGTATACAAACCACACTTAAGGCAGGTCCCATGTACAACCATTGATAACCAACATTAAAACCAACTCAATGATATTTTTGAAGGTGTTTTGTTTGTTTCATAATGCTTTGTCTGGGCATTTTAAAAAATCTTGCTGGTCTTTTGCTTTCATATTATAATTTCTGATTTGGTGTTTTTATGGGTTTTTTGAGTTTTTTATGTTTTTCTGTATTTGTTTTGTGTTATATTGGTCCATTTTGTTTGCCTGTTTGTTTTCTTTTTATTTTATTCATTTTACATACCAGCCACAGTTTCCCCCTCCTCTTATACCCCTCTTCCCTGCCTCCCTCCAACCCACTCCCATCCACTCCTCAGAAAGGGTAAGGCCTCCCATGGGGAGCCAACAAAGCCTGGCACATTCAGTTGAGGCAGAACTAAGCATGCGACCCCCCCCCCGCCCGCTCCCTCACATCAAGGCTGAGCAAGGCATCCTACCATATGGAATGGGTTTCAAAAAAAAAAAACAGTTCATACACTAGGGATAGATCATAGTCCCACTGCCAGGGGTCCCATAAAAAGACCAGGCTACAAAACTGTTGCCCACATGCAGAGGACCTGGTTTGGTCCCATGCAGGATCAACAGCTGTTGGTCAAGAGTCACTGAGCTCCCACAGTTCAGGTGAGCTGTCTCTATGGATTTCACTGTCATGATCTTGCTCATATAGTCCCTCCTCCCTCCCTTTGACTGGACTCTCAGAGCTTGGCCTGGTGCTTACATGTGGATCTCTGCATCTGCTTCCATCAGTTACTGGATGAAGGGTCTATGATGACAGGGTCTTCACCAGTCTGATTACAGGGGTAGGCCAGTTAGGAACCCTCTCCACTATTGCTAGGAGTCTTACCTGGGATCATCCTTGTGGATTCCTGAGAATTTCCCTAACATAAGTTTTCTCCCCAGCTCCATAATGACTCCCTCCATTAAGAGAAACCAACAGCAACAGAAATCTCTTTCCTTGCTTTTCCACCCCATCTCTCACCCAACTGAGCCATCCTGTTCCCTCATGTTCTCATCCCTCAACCCCTTCCCTCTACCACCCGCACTCCAAGTTTACCAAGGAGCTCTCATCTATTTCTCTTTCCCAGGGAGATCCATGTATTCCTCCTAGGGTCCCCCTTGTTACCTAACTTTTGTGGAGCTGTGGATTATGGTCTGGTTATCCTTTGCTTTACATCTAATATCCACTTATGAGTGAGTACATGCCATGTTTGTCTTTTTGGGTCTGGGTTACCTCAGTCAGAATGATTTTCTCTAGTTAGATTCATTTGCCTGCAAATTTCATGATGTTATTGTTTTCTTATAGCTGAGTAATAGTCCATTGTGCAAATGTACCACATTTTCTTTACCCTTTTTTCTTTATTCTTTTTTCAGGGGCATCTAGGTGGTTTTCAGGGTTGGCTATTATGAACAGTGCTGCTAATAACATAGTTGAGCAAGATACTGTTTAGGTGATAGACATGTTAATTAGCTTGACTGAATCTTCTACTATCAAAACTTAACATTTCACCCCATAGAGACAATTTCTTAAAATCTCTCTCTCTCTCTCTCTCTCTCTCTCTCTCTCTCTCTCTCTCTCTCTCTCTCTCTCTCTGTGTGTGTGTGTGTGTGTGTGTGTGTGTGTGCGCGCGTACATGTGCGTGTATACATAATCACACACACACAAACTTACATGCATACAGCATGGCATATTTGTCAGGAACAGGGGATGACTTGCATCAGCTTTCTCTTTAATCCTTTGGATCCTAAGGATCAAACTCAGTTTGTCAGGCTTGACTGTAAGCACCTTTATCTGATGAACCATTTTGACAGATGTCTTAATTAGGGTTCCTATTGCTGTGAAGAGACACCATGATCACAGCAAATCTTATAAAGGAAAACATTTAATTGGGGTTACAGCCTACAATTCAGAGGCTTGATTCATTATCACCATGAAGGGGAGCATGGTGGAGTGCAGGAAGACATAGTGCTGGGTATATCTTGTAGGAGATATGGACCGAGACACTGGGCAGTATTGTGAGCATAGAAAACCTCAAAGCCCACCCCAATAGTGACACACTTCTCCAACAGTACTTCAGCTACTCCAACAAGGCTATACGTCCTAATAGTGGCACTCCCTTTGAGTTTATAGGAACCAATTACATTCAAACTACTACATTTTACTCCATTCCCCCATAAGCTTGTAACAATATCATAATACAGTATGCATTTGGTCCAACTTCAAAAGTCCCATAGTCTATCACAGTCTCAACAATGTTTAAAAGTCTAATGCTCAAATTCTCTTCTGAGAGTCATACAATCTCTTAACTGTAATTCCCTATAAAGTAAAAAGTCAAAAAACAGATCACACACTTTTAACATAAAATTCCATAGGATATATATTAGCATTCCAAAACAGAGGATAGTGAGGACATACTGGACCAAAGCAAGATACAAAAACAGCCAGGCAAACTTTGAACTCTGCAACTCCATGTCTGATGTCAAAACACTCTTCAGATTTCCAATTCCATTCAGCTTTCTTGACTACAACACATATCTTTCTCCTTGTTTGATTCCACTCCCTGTTAGCAGACGTTCCATGACTATGAGCATCTCTAACATCTTGGGGTCTCCAAGGCAATCCAGGCTTCAACTTCACAGCTTCACTCAATGGACTCACCAGGCCTCCATTCAGGGGCACCCCTGACACATGCCTGGATTCTCTAGGTGTGGAGGCCAAATCTATAACCTGTTTCTTCTATCCTTAACTCTAAAGCCAGAACTACATGGCCAAAGCTACCAAGTTCTGCTGCTTCCTAGGGTTAGAACATGCCCCCCTTGTTCAATTACATCTTTGCCAGTTTTCTGCTTTTGTTTATCTTTTCTGCCTCTGCTTGGCTGTCTGTGAACTTACTCTGTAGTCCAGGCTGGCCTCAAAATCACAGATCTGCCAGCCTCTGTCTTAAAAGGTGCACACTATCACACATAGAGCTAAGCTTTTCTTTAATTTCTTTTCACTAGTTGGAAACATGGGTGGAAACTTGCCCTGAGGTTACCACTCCCTTTATTCCATTTCTTAACCCATTTTTATCCTTGAATACAACATTTATCTCTATTCCACTCCCTGGTGCCCTTTTTCTCAATCTTTGTGGTTTGTATATTTATTTGCTCAGCTTGTTTCTTTTCATTATAAATCTTCATCACAGTTAACACTAACAACCACACAACAGAATCTACACTAGGCTGTTTAGAGATTTCCTCTGACAACGGAATTAATTCAAAACTCTTCATTTTAACCTCAGGCAGACTTTTCAGACAAGGGCAAAAAGCAACACATTCATCACCAAAATGTCACAATAACAATCTCTAAGCAACATACTAAAATTCTTCTCTGAAAACACATGAGGTAGCCCACCACAGTTCATCAAACTATACTCAGCACCACTGTCTTCCATGCTCCTACTGGTGTGTCCCATTAAGAAGTGCCTAAAGCATTCCAATGATTTTGTAATCCAAGGCCCATATTACTCAAAACAAAAACATGGTCAGGCCTACACAACAATGCCCCAGTCCCTGGTACCAACTTCTATCTTAGGGTTTCTATTTCTATTAAGAGACATCATGACCAAAACAATGGCTCTGCACAATTATTTTTAACGAAAAACATTTTAAACTGAAATAATATCAAAAATTGGCAAAAGAGAATAAGGATGAAATTAACAAATTTCCCCGTGTTATGGCTAATCTATATTATCAACTTCATTGCATCAGAAATTAACTAAAATGCAAGCTACTAATTTGATTAGGAGAACTTGTCCCTTTCCCCTTCTCCAGGGGACCATGTATGTCTCTCTTAAGGTCCTTCTTGTTTACTAGCTTCTCTGGAAGGCTGGATTGTAGGCTGGTAATCCTTTACTCTATGTCTAAAATCCACATAGGCGTGAGTACATATCATGTTTGTCTTTTTGTGATTGGGTTACCTCACTAAGAATGGTTTCCTCTAGTTCCATCCATTTTCCTGCAAATTTCAAGATTCTATTGTTTTTTTTCTGCTGAGCAATACTCAATTGTGTAGATGTACCACATTTTCTCTATCTATTCTTCAGGTGAGGGGCATCTAGTTTGCTTCCAGGTTCTGGCTATTACAAATAGTGCTGCTATGAACATTGTTGAACAGATGGAACAGATGTCCTTGTTGTATGGGGGAGGGGGGAGGGAGCTAGGAGAATGAGAAGAGGAGAAGAGGAGGGATGAGAAGGACATGAGGGAGCAGAAAGGTTGAGTTGGGAGAAGAATAGAAGAAAACAAGAAAGGAGATACCGTAATAGAGGGAGACATTTTAGGTTTACAGAGAAATCAGGCACTAGGGAAATGTCTGGAGATCTACAAAGATGACACCAACTAACAATCTAAGCAACAGAAGAGAGGCTACCTTAAATACCCTCCCTTGGTAATGAGATTAATGACTGTCTTATATGCCATCCTATATCCTTCATCCAGCAGCTGATAGAAGTAGAAGCAGACACCCACAGCTAAACACTGAAGTGAACTGGAATCCAGTTGCAGAGAAGGAGGAGTGATGAGCAAAGGGGTCAAGACCAGGCTGGTGAAACCCACAGAAACAGCTGACCTGAACAACGGGGAGCTCTTTGCCCCCAGACTGATACCTGGGATACCAGCATGGGACTAATCCAGACCCCGGGAACATGGGTTTCAGTGTGGAGGCCTCAGAAATCTATGGGGCCTCTTGTAGTAGATCAATATTTATCCCTAGCATAGGAATGGACTTTGGGAGCCCATTTCACATAGAGGGATACTCCCTCAACCTAGACACACAAGGGGGCGAGCGTAGGCCCTATCCCAAAGGGTAGGATAGACTCTGATGACCCCCTATGGAAGGCCTCATGCTCCCTGGAGAGCAGAAAGGATATGTGATAAGTAGGGTTTTAGTTGGGGGAGAGATAGGGGAGGAGGGGAGGTAGTGGGACATGGGATTGACATGTAAAACAATCTAGTTTCTAATTCAAATAAAAAAAATAAAGAAATTTGTTCAGGTCGGCTGTTTCTGTGGGTTTCTCCAGACTGGTCTTGACCCCTTTGCTCATCACTCCTCCCTCTCTGCAACTGGATTCCTGAATTCAGCTCAGTGTTTAGCTGTGGGTGTCTGCTTCTGATTCCATCAGCTACTGGATGAGGCGCTAGGATGGCATATAAGGTAGTCATTAATCTCATTATTGGAGAAGGGCATTTAAGGTAGCCTCTCCATTATTGCTTAGATTGTTAGTTGGTATCATCCTTGTAGATCTCTGGACATTTCCCTAGTACCAGATTTCTCTTTAAGCCTATAATGGCTCCCTCTATTATGGTATCTCTTTTCTTGCTCTCCTCAATTCTTCCCCCGACTTGATCTTCCTGCTCTTTCCTGTCCTCCTCTCCCCTCCTCTTCTCCCCTGAGTAATTTTCTTAATCAGAATATTTGAAGCAGGAAAACCTTTTGATGGCAGCCCAGGAAAAAAAAGACATGGATACAAGAAGCGTTGCTTTGCTCCTGCTTGCCCTCACTCTTGCTGGAAAGTGCAGGCAAGAAATCTGGTTGTTGAGAGATTCTTTGATCTGTATTAAAACCATCTGCTTGAGATTCCAGCATAGGTTGAAGATCAGCAACCCTCCAGAAATCTCCTGGCCACCAGAACCAGATTAAGACTACAGAGACACCTACTTTCATTCTGAACAGCTACTGGATCCTTGGCCTTTCTATTTGGAGACAGCCCTTGGTGGACTATATATATTCTCATTCTATCAGTCCTATTCCTATAGAAAACCCTGTTAATATACTCCATAGCCAAGGGAAAAATCACCAGAGTGAAGATAGATACTAAAGAATGGATAAAGTTCTTCCAACTACACAGAAAATTAGGCATCAAAGCCCAGGATATACTAATAACTGTGAACACTGAGATGGCTCAGTGGTTAAGAATACTAGCTGCTCTTCCAGAGGTTTGGAGTTCAATTCCCAGCAACCATATGGTAGCTCATTGCCATTTATAATGGGATTTGATGCCCTCTTCTGGCATGCAGATGTACATGCAGATAGAGTACCATACACACAAAACAAATAAATCTTAAAAAAAAAGAAATGTGTGTTCTTATAAAAAAAATTAAACGTCTAATCAGTGGGTGAACTTATTAGACACTTTTCCACAAGTGGATGCACTGAAAGATTCTGAGTCAACACACCGCAGAAATACTTGTACATCCATGTATCTTATTTATAACCAGTCTAGTTGAAAAGTAAAGAATAAGAATAATTGCCTGCCCCAGGATCTGCAGGCAGACTGAATCGGTCCCTGAGGACCCTGGGATCCTGTCTCTGCTGAGATTGCTGGGCAATTCTGGGCCCCCACAGAGTGCAGAGAGTCCAGAGGTGAGCTGATTCAGCCCCTAACTTGGGCCCAACTTCCATCTGCCCACCCTGGCAAACCCTGCCCATGGATCTTCTACAGGACGACTGGACCCCTGAGGACCAAGTAACCCATAGTCTGCAGTCTGCTGACATCTCTTCGCCAGTCCTGTTCTCACCCACCTGGAGAGCGAGTGCCTCAGACCTGCCTGCACCCAACTTGAAACCCATCAGAGTATCAAAGTCAATTGCACACACCTGAAGAGAACACCGGACCCATACACACCAGGAAAGGAAGTGACACCAACTGTACCACTAGAACAAGAGACGGGAAGACGACAATATAAGAACACATCCAACAACAGGAAAACCAATATGACACCACCAGAGCCTAGGGACTCTACACCAGCAAGACATGAACATCCCAACACAGAAGAAGCAGAAGAGAGCAACCTTAAAAACAACTTCATGGAAATGATAGAGAATCTAAGAGAGGAAATCAGAAAATCCTTCAGAGAAATGGAAGAAAAGACAAACCAAAAGATGCAAGAAATCAAAGAAAGCCAAAAAAGCCAAGAAACTACAATTAAACAGCTGAAGGAAACAGCTGAAAACTGAATTAGAGACAATAAAGAAAACACAAACTGAGGGAATGCTGGAGTGGAAAAGCTTAGTAAACACTCAGGAACCTCAGATGCAAGCATAACCAATAGAATACAAGAGATAGAAGACAGAATCTCAGACGCTGAAGACAAACTAGAGGAAATAAACTCATCAAGCAAAGAAAATCTGAAGTCTAACAAATCCATAACACAAAATATTCAGGAAATTTGGGACACCATGAAAAGACCAAACCTAAGGATAATAGGTATAGAAGAAGGCGAAGAAACCCAACTCAAAGATTCAGAAAACATATTCAACAAAATCATAGAAGAAAACTTTCCCAACCTAAAGAAAGACATGCCAATGAAAGTACAAGAAGCCTACAGAACGCCAAATAGAGTGGACCACAAAAGAAAATCCCCTTGTCACATAATAAAAACAACAAACGTACAGAATAAAGAAAAAATATTAAGAGCAGCAAGGGAAAAAGGCCAAGTATATAAAGGCAAACCTATCAGAATTAAACCAGACTTTCCATGGAAACTCTGAAAGCTAGAAGGACCTCGATAGATATTCTACCAACTCTGAGAGAACATGGATGCCAGCCCAGACTACTATACCCAGCAAAGCTTTCAATCAATATAAATGGAGAAAACAACATATTCCACGACAAAACCAGATTTAAACAATAAGTAACCACTAATCCAGCCCTACAGAAAGTACTGGAAGGAAAACTCCAACCTAAGGAAATTAACTACACTTAAGTAAACATAGGCAATAGATAATCCCACTCTACAAAAACACAAAATAAAATACAGGGTAAATCCACAATACCAGTACCAACAACAAACCAAAAACAAACAATTATAAACACTGAATGGAACTTAATTTCCCTCAATATTAATGGTCTTAACTCGCCTATAAAAAGACACAGGCTAACAGATTGGATACGGAGACAGAATCCATCCTTCTGCTGCATGCAAGAAACACACCTCAAATTCAAAAACAGACATTACCTCAGAGTAAATGGTTGTGATAAGATACTCCAATCAAATGGACCCAAGAAATGAGCTGCAGTAGCTATCCTTGTATCTAACAAGATAACTTCAAACTAAAATCAATCAAAAGAGATGAAGAATGTCATTTCATATTCATTGCAGGAAAAATCCATCAGGAAGAAGTCTCAATTCTAAACATCTAGGCCCCAAATACAAAGGCACCAACATTCATAAAAGAAACATTATTAAAACTCAAATCACAAATAAGGCCTCACACAGTTATAGTGGGAGATTTCAACACCCCACTCTCACTACTGGACAGGACCACCAGACAGAAACTTAACAAAGAGACAAAGGAACTAACAGAAGTTATGACACAATTGGGAGTAACAGACATTTATAGATCTTTCTATCCAAACACAAAGGAATATTCCTTCTTTTCAGCATCACACAGAACCTTCTCAAAAATAGACCACATTCTTGGCAACATAGCAAACCTCAACAGGTACAAAAACATTGGAATAATCCCCTGTGTCTTATCAGACCATATGCTTTAAAGATAGAAATCAAAAACAAATCAAAGTGCAAATAACCTACCAACTCATGGAAATTGAACAACACACCTTTGCAACATTCCTGGGTCAAGGAAGAAATAAAGAAAGAAATTAAAGACTTCCTAGAATTCAATGAAAATGTTGACACAACATACCCAAACTTATGGGACACTTTGAAAGCAGTACTAAGAGGAGAGTTCATACCTCTAAGTGCTCACATGAAGAAACTAGCGAATACCCACACCAGAGATCTGACATCACAGCTGAAAGCTCTAGAAAAAATGGAAGCAAATTCACCCCGGAGGAGCAGACACCAGGAAATAATCAAACTGAGGGCAGAAATCAATAAAGTCGAAACAAAGGAAACAATTCAAAGAATCAATATAACAAAGAGTTGGTTCTTTGAGAAAATCAACAAAATAGACAAACCGTTATCCAAATTAACCAAAGGCAGAGAGAGATCATGCAAATTAACAAAATCAGAAATGAAAAGGGGGACATAACAACGGACACTGAAGAAATCCAGAGAATCTTCAGGTCATACTTTGAAAACCTGTACTCCACAAAATTGGAAAATTTAAAGGAAATGGACTATTTTCTGGACAGTTATCACTTACCAAAATTGAATCAAGAACAGATAAGCAACTTAAACAGACCTATAACCTCTAAGGAAAGAGAAGCAGTCATCAAAAGTCTCCCAACCAAAAAAAGCCCAGAGCCAGATGGATTTACTGCAGAATTCTACCAGAAATTCAAAGAAGTGCTAATACCAATACTCCTCAAATTGTTCCACAAAATAGAAGCAGAAGGGACATTGCCAAACTCTTTTTACGAGGCTACAATAACCTTGATACCCAAGCCACACAAAGACACAACCAAGAAAGAGAACTACAGACCAATATCCCTCTGAACATTATTCAAAAATAATAAAATGCTGGCAAGTTCTAACTACAGCAATAAGACAAGAAAAGGAGATCAAGAGGGTACAAATTGGAAAGGAAGAAGTCAAACTCTCACTATTTGCAGATGATATGATAGTGTACATTAGTGACCTGAAAAACTCTACAAGGGAACTCCTACAGCTGATAAACACCTTCAGCAAAGTGGCAGGATACAAGATTAACTCAAAAAATACGTAGCCCTACTATATACGGATCTCACATTGGTGGAGAAAGAAATCAGAGAAACATCACCCTTTACAATTGCCACAAACAACATAAAATACCTTGGGGTAACACTAACCAAAAATGTGAAAGACCTGTACCATAAGAATTTTGAGTCTCTAAAGAAAGAAATTAAAGAAGATACCAGAAAATGGAAAGATCTCCCATGCTCTTGGATAGGTAGGATCAACATAGTAAAAATGGCAATCTTGCCAAAAGCAATCTACAGATTCAATGCAATCCCCATCAAAATACCGGCACAATTCTTCACAGACCTTGTAAGAACAATACAAAGTTTATATGGAGAAACAAAAGACCCAGGATAGCCAAAACAACCCTGTACAATAGAGGAACTTCTGGAGGCATCACCATCCCTGACTTCAAGCTCTATTACAGAGCTATAGTCCTGAAAACAGCTTGGTATTGGCACAAAAATAGACAGGTAGACCAATGGAATAGAGTTGAAAACCCTGATATTAACCCACACACCTACGAACACCTGATTTTTGACAAACAATCCAAATATATACACTGGAACAAAGAGAACATCTTCAACAAATGGTGCTGGCATAACTGGATGCAAACATGTAGAAGACTACAGATAGACCCAAGCCTTTTGCCCTGAACAAAACTTAAGTCAAAATGGATCAAAGACCTCAACATAAACCCAGCCACACTGAACCTATTAGAAAATAAAGTGGGAAATACCCTTGAATTAATTGGTACAGGAGACTGCTTCCTGAACATAACACCAGTAGCACACACTCTGAGATCAACAATTAATAAATGGGACCTCCTGAACCTGAGAAGCTTCTGCAAGGCAAAGGACACAGTCAATAAGACAAAACGGTAGCCCACAGACTGGGAAAAGATATTCACCAACCCCATATCTGACAGAGGGCTCATCTCCAAAATATACAAAGAACTCAAGAAGCTAGTCTCCAAAACACCAAACCCAATTAAAAACTAGGGTACAGAACTAAATAGACAATTCTCAATAGAGGAATATAAAATGGCTGAAAGACACATAAGAAAGTGTTCAACATCCTTAGCCAACAGAGAAATGCAAATCAAAACAACTCTGAGATACCATCTTACTCCTGTCAGAATGGCCAAAATCAAAACCACCAATGACAGTTTATGCTGGAGAGGATGTGGAGAAAGGGGAACACTCCTCCAGTGCTCATGGGAGTGCCAACTTGTACAGCCACTTTGGAAATCAGTATGGCGACTCCCCAAAAAAATGAGAATCAATCTACCACAAGATCCAGCAATTCCATTCTTAGGCATATACCCAAAAGAAGCACATTCATACAACAAGGACATATGTTCAATGATGTTCATAGCAGCACTATTTGTAATAGCCAGAAACTGGAAGCAACCTAGATGCCCCTCGACCGAGGAATGGATAGAGAAAATGTGGTACATTTACACAATGGAGTACTACTCAGCAGAAAAAAACAATGGAATCTTGAAATTTGCAGGAAAATGCATGGATCTAGAAGAAACCATTCTGAACGAGGTAACCCAATTACAAAATGACAAACATGGTATGTACTCACTCATATGCGGATTTTAGACATAGAATAAGGATTACCAGCCTACAATCCACACTGCTAAAGAAGCTAATAAACATGGAGGTCCCTAAGTGAGACATACATGGTCCCCTGGAGAACGGAGAGGTTCAAGATCTATTGAGCAAATTGGGAGCACAGGAAGAGGGGAGAGGGAGCTAGGAGAATGAGAAGGGGAGAGGAAGAGGGATGCCGAGGACATGAGGGAGCAGAAAATATGAGTCAGGAGAAGAATACACGGTAACAAGAATGGAGATATCATAATAGAGGGAGACATTTTTGGTTTACAGAGAAATCAGGCACTAGGGAAATGTCTGGAGATCTACAAAGATGATACCAGCTAACTATTTCAGCAATGGAGGAGAGGCTACCTTAAATGCCCTCCCCTGATTATGAGATTGATGACTGACTTATATGCCTTCATCCAGCAGCTGGTGGAAGTAGAAACAGACACCCATAACTAATCACCGATCTGAACTGGAACCCAGATGCAGAGAAGAACCAGTGAAGAGCACAGAGGTCCAGACCACGCTGGTGAAACACACAGAAACAGCTGACCTAAACATCTGGGAATTCTTGCTCCCCAGTCTGATAGCTGGAATACCAGCATGGGACTGATCCAGACCCATGTGAGGAAACCTCAGAAATCTATGGGACCTCCTGTAGAAGCCCAGTATTTATCCCTAGTTTAGGTGTGGACTTTGGGAGCCCAGTCAACATAGAGGAATACTCCCTGAGCCAAGACACACGGGGGTGGGCCTAGGCCTTACCCCAAAGGAAACGAAGTCTCTGATGACACCCTATGGAAGGCCTCACCATCCAGGGGGAGCAGAAAAGACATGTGAAAGATAAGGTTTTAGTTGTGGGGGCGGGTACGGGAGGACGGGTGGGAGAAGGGAAATGGGATTGTCATGTAAAACAATCCTGTTTCTAATTCAAATAAAATAAGTTGGGGGAAAAAGAATAAGAATAATTGACAAAAGAAACAGACTAGGAATAAATAACCTGCATTGAATATATATATATATACATAATTTTATATAACTATAGAAAAATTAAATCCTGACATTTGTAGAAAGAACATGAAATTGGAATCCATTGTGTTGAGTAAAGAAAATAGCACATTTCTCTCATACATGAAATTAAATATGAAACTGCACTTGTATGTGTGAGTATTATTACATGTGCAGTTTAAGTCACAAAACTAGAAAGAGAGGAGGGTAAGATCTTAACTAAGGTGGAAAATAGAATAATAGAATATATATAAAACAGAAAGCAGAACTAACTGGAGAAAGGCCATCATCCCAATGATGGGAGGAGGACAGTGAAGGAGAGGAACAAATTAGGACAAAGCATAATGACATGTATTCATGAAGAAGCTTCTGTGTCTGCTAACCTAAAATTTAAAAAAGAAGAAAATGGCTCACATACCAAATCACTCACTATTATTTATAATAGTATAAAGACTAGAAATAGCCTAATGCTGCAGTGTTGTTAAAATAATTATTTAAAACAGTACAGAGAAGTACAATGCAGCCATAAAATAGGTGAGGGCACCTGTTTACAAATGTACTTTCAACAATCTGTGTGACAAAATATTCTAAAAAGGAAGATGTATACCAGTAAGTATGAGCAAAAATATCCAGTGTGGGTCAGACATAAACACAGGATCACAAACCCATTGGCCCACATCAGCAAGCTCTTCTCTTCCCAGAGATGACGGGGCAATAATTGATTTCAGCCCAGGATGGGCATTCAGAAAGGATGAACACACCTGATTATCTGTTGCTTTTTCTCTCAACAGATGTGAAATGTCTATGAACCATCAGTCCATTTATGGAAAGCACCACTAAAATCTTAAATCCAAGGAGCTGGCACTGGAGCCAGCTCTCAGAGAGAAAAAAAGGCACACATAGGTCACTTTGAAGGCTTCTTAGATAGAATACACAGGGATGAAGGTGATGTCACAGGACAATGCTGTCAATCCAAAATGTACAGGGCAGCAAAAAAGGATAGCTTGGTTTAGGCTGCTGTGGTTGGAATGCTTATTTACAACTACTCACAGAAAAGCAATAGGCTGGGCTAGCAAAGTGAGACACTTACGTAGGGCCTTGTGGGATGTGGAAGGCAGGAGGAGAGATAACATGGGTTTTCTGTCAAATGAGAGGTAACTCCTTTTGTTGTAGGAGATATTACACAGCAAAAAGATCTGCAAGGAAATTTTACCAGGAGCAAAAGGATCAGGTGATCTGAGATTAACAGAGGAGGCAGGAGACAAGGGGCAATAAAGGACACAAGGACATTCAGAATGTAATGTGTTGATTTTGTTCTTTTGATGGAGGTGTTGGGCTCATATATTACATGAATGTGAATGGTTATCAGATCAGACATTTCAAATATGTAGTTCGTTATATACTGACTATGCTTCAAAAAATGTTGAAAAAGCATGCTAGCTTTGCCTGACTGCTGTCATCTTGCTTTTCAGAACACATGCTGATTTTTGGAGGTACCATATTGTATTAACCATTTTGTGAGTCATATTAGTGTTGGAAGACAGAATGCATGTCAAATTGGACACTGTGCCTGTGTCTTGACCACTTCTCAAGTACAGCAGTCAAAAGGATGGAGAAGAGTTTGTTGTTTCTTTAGAGATGTCAGTGAGAAAAAAATGACCTGTAATTTTTATTCTGGAAATGGGGAAATTTAGGAAAATTTCAAGATATAAAGTCATTGTACAAGTGAATTGGTATCTAAGAGTGCTTACTGCTTTTTCACAGGACCAGAGCTTGTTTCCCAGAATCCACATGGGATATCCCACAACAGCCTACAGCTCCAGCTCTAGAATGTCTAACACCCTCTTTGGCCTTTACAGGCACCTTCATGAATGTACACACACACACACACACACACACACAGAGAGAGAGAGAGAGAGATTTTTTTAAAAAAATCATTCTACGTGTCATAAAATCCAGCCATTGTTAAGAATTCTAAAAATCCAGTTAACTTGACTGACATTTCTTTTCTTAAGTTAGTGATTGTGTTAAGAAAGACCAGCTGTTTTTGCATTGTTTAACTCCATTGAATGAAGTAGTATTCCTTAAACTTAATGATTAAGTACTAAGTTCTGTTAAATACATTTAAAGTGAAGTCATTCATAATTAAGTTTTATTTACTTTGTCATAGAAGGCTTTAAAAATCATCTAGTATTTCTTTAGTTGAGCTTTCCCAGGATTAAAGAAAGCAGAAGGAGCTGTAGCAATGACTTAGTAATTAATAGCACTTGCTGCTGTTTTAGAGGACACATCAGGCAGGTCACAATTGCCTGATGCTCCAGTTTCATTGGCTCAAGGCTCCAGTGCCCTCTTCTGATCTCTGAAGGCACTTGACCACACATGGCATTCATTCACAAAGACTCACACACATACGCATACATAATAAACACAAATCTCTCTCCTCTCTCTCTCTCTCTCTCTTTTTTTTCGAGACAGGGTTTCTCTGTGGCTTTGGAGGCTGTCCTGGAACTAGCTCTTGTAGACCAGGCTGGTCTCGAACTCAGAGATCTGCCTGCCTCTGCCTCCTGAGTGCTGGGATTAAAGGCGTGAGTCACCACTGCCCGGCCACAAATCTCTTTTTAAAGGAAGAAGAAATAAAAGACCCAGTGTAGATGGGGCATGTTGCTGGCAATGTCCTGTGTTTTATATGCCAGCTAATATGCACAGCTAAACTTGTGCTTTTAAATTGCTCCAGTAGCAGTATTCATTGATTGCCTCTTTGAGTAAGAGACAAGGATGAAAACACACAATGAGAGTATGAAAAAGGAGGACACAGTAAATACACAGCTCTAAGATATAAAGTGAGGGAGACTGTCTAAAAGTGACCACCAGAATGCCATACTGATGAGAGTCAAGATGTACAAGGGGAGCTTGCTCACTGGGAACTTTATTCTCATTTGGGATGGAGCTTGTCATGTCTGTGGACTGTCTGGGGAAATGCACTAGGTCTTTTCTATAAGGAGAAGTGGACATCATCAGAGACCATTGTTAGACCAACAGAACTAAAAATCAAGAAAAAAAAAACTCCCTGACATACTAGGTGGAAACATTTGTAGTTGGAATTATGTCACAAACTGCTTAGCTCTCTTCTTTGTGGTGTGCTGGCTATTTTCTGTCAAGTTCGTACAGACTGGACCTTCCTAGGAAAAGGGACCCTCAACTGAGAAGTTGCCTCCCTCTGACGCCTGTGGGATTGTTTGTGGAACATTTTCTTGATTAATGATTGATGTGGGAGGACCCAGCCCATTAGAGTGGCACCCTGGACAGGTGATCCTGGGATGTAAAGGAAAATAGGTTGAGTGAGTCTTGAGGAGCATGCTATCTGCTTCAGTTACTGCTTCTAGGTTCCTACCTTGATCTTCTGCCCTGACTTCCCTCTATGATGGACTCCAACCACGTAAGCTTTCCTCCCCAAATTGATTTTAGTCACTGTTTTACCACAGCAATAGATTGAAAACTAGGATATGGGGAAGTTTTATGACCTTCCTGAAGGCTTTTGGAGAAAAAAAAATCTCCCATTACATAGATTGATAAACCTGTTGTATAGTAGTTGGAAGTAAATTAATAAATCATAACATAATGAGCATAACCACCTGGTTTCTGATAAAATTTGGGGCCTGTTCTGCCATCGGAAACTCTTGTCTGCTACTGTAATCGTGGTCACCGGGCTTTGGCTGCATGAGTCCATGAGTAACCTGCTGCTCTTCTTTGGCTGATGAGCACAATGTCTAACAGCCATCTAAATGCCTGTTTCTGTGAAGATAAGTGCTGCTTTAGGCCTTCATCAGAAGACCTTATTCTGGCAGAAGCTGGGTTGTTTTGTGTTATTTTTTTTCAAATTTAACTTTTTATTGATCTTTATGGATTTCACACCATGCATCTTGATCCCACTCATCTCCTAACCCTTCCCATCAGCTCTCTACCCTTGCAACCTCCCACCCCCCAGGGTAAAAGAAGATAAAATTTAAAGAAAAGAAAAGAGAAATAAAGGGAAGAAAAGAAATGAAAAATCTTGTGGGAGATGTAGTGTGACGCAGTGAGTCTCACAGTCCTTTAGTCCATATATTGTTACTTGTAAGTGTTCATTGCACTTAGTCGTTGGTCTGGTTCAATGTCTCTGGTGTTTACCACAACATCAATACCAGACCCTCACTGGCTCTCTTGGATATCCTGTTGTTGTCATGGGTCGTGGAGATCCTGGAAATTTGAATCTGCAGATCTAGTCCCTTCTCATGCTCCAGCAGATCATAGATGGGGTGGATGATGGGATGGGACAATTCATAGCCCTGTTGCTGGGTCTGGGTAGTTGCTTGGTTAGTTAGCCTGCCAGTTTTCCCTTGTCCTCAGCACCAGGGTGAGCTCTTCAATACTGCCTTGGCAGCTCACCTTATGTGTTAAGCAGCAAGGGGCAGGGCCAATTATCATGTCCTCAGGGTGAACTTTATACCTACACCACCAGGGACAGCTCTACTGTGCTGCCTAGGTGATGGGTAGGGGCCGCTGTGCCCTGTGCTGCAGCTGATTAGAGGCAGAGCCAGCACTCTTACTCTAGTGACCTCAGGGATGGCTCTCCTATCTGCCATAGGCCTCATGGGTCACAGGGGATGGGGGGCTTCTCTTCATTGCCCACACCACCATCTGGTAGATTGGGGGGGGTGATCTCTCACACTCACTTTCTAGAGGCAGACTCACCCATACCTCCGGCAATGGAGTCAGATCTACTATGCTGTCCAGGTGAGGTGCAGGACTCACTCCCTAGTACAGCAGCTGGTGAGGGACAGAGACAGCTCTCTCTCATCAGCCATAGATGACAAGAGGCAATGGGTAAGGGGGAGAGTATTTTTCCCTCTCCCTCACCACAGTATGGCAGACAAGGGGTGCAGGGCCAGCTTTCCCACTCTCATGACTCCAGGGAATGTTCACCCTTGTCCTACCATAGGGTCAGCACTAGTATGGTGCCCAGGTGAGGCTCAGGACCTGCTCTCCTGAGTGCTGTAGGCAGTGAGGGGCAAAGGGCAATAGGGACATCTCACTCCCATCCATGCCACAAGACAGATGAGAAATGAGCTAGCTCTCCCACGCTTATGCCCTTGGAGCTGGCTCACACACACTATCACCAGCAGGGTCAGCTCTACTGTGTTGGCCAGGTGAGGTTGCCTAATACTGCAGCTGGTGAAATGCTGGGCCAGCTCACCAGTTCTCATGACCTCAGGGAAGTGAGGTGTGGGGGAGGGGCATCTCCCCCTTGTTCATACCACCATGAGACAGGTGACTGGCAGAGTCAGATCTCCCAGACTTACAATCTCAGGATCAGCTCACCAGCATCCCTGTCAACAGTCAAGGTGCAAGACCTCCTCTCCCCAGTGCTACAGTTGGTGAGAAGCTCTCCTGCCTGCTACAGGTGGTGAGGGGTAAGCGGGGAAGGACACCATTCCTTTGCCCTCACCACTGCTTGGCTGACTGGAGCAGGGGACCAGCACTCCTACTCTCATGCCTTTAGGGCCAACCTGCCTATGTCTGGCCAACAAGATCATCTCTGTCATGCTGCCCAGGTGAGGTGCAGGGCCTCCTCCCTCTCTCCAGTGCTTCAGCTACTGAGGGCAGGACCAGTCCTTCCTAGTGTTGCAGTCAGTGATGGGCAGATCCAACTCTGTGCAGCCTTATCCTCTTGGACTTTAGTGGTAACAGGAGACAAGGACATCACCACAGATGGTGGATGCAGTGGGGCCATGGGTACAGATATGACCCTTAGCTCAAGCCTGGACAACACTAAGGCCTTGGGTGGAAAGCAGTCCACCCACTTCAGCCAGCTCCTCACTGCCTTCACCTCTTCAGATCTGCCTCTTTCCATGTGACATGAACCTCTCTCTCTCTCTCTCTCTCTCTCTCTCTCTCTCTCTCTCTCTCTCTCATCTCTCTCTCTCCCATCCTCCCATGTCTGTCTCCTCTCTCTCTCTCCCACACCCCATAATATATTTGCTCACCATAATAGAACCCATAAGGTACCTAGTGGGGCCATGTTTTCTCTTCCAGACCCATGGAAGAAGGCCCCAGACCAGCATGTGGATCTTTGTCTTCTGATCTTACCAGCACTGTCTTTTCTTCTGGGACAGAGTATGCAGCTTCAAATAAAAGCCATTTATCCAGATATCTGGACTGGCTGAGGTGATTCTACTGAGAGAAGATGATGGTGCCTGACACCCAGCAACAGAGTGGCAGGCTCGTGGATAAATTCTTTTCACCCTGTGCTTGTCCTGCAGAGCCTGCCGGGCCTCCAGGAGAAGCCCTTAATGTAGAGACTCACAACTAGTTAAAGTGAAAAAATAATGACAGTGGAGTGTGTGTCCAAAATGAGATACTACATTACCACCTCCAGTTCTCAGGGAGCATTGTGGAAGAGAAAGCAGAAAGAAGGTAAGAGCTGGAGGATGGGGAGATGTGTTGGAAAAGATGTCTTCTGGACAAGGCATGCCAGTTGCACTGGTGAACTCACTGGTCACTGCAAAAGATTGGGTCAATCAACATTCTGTCACAGATCATGGAGGGGCTTATTATGCTGTACCCTCCCTGAGGGACTATTGCCAGTTATGATTGACTGGGGAGAGGGTGCCATTTTTTCAGTAATGTAGACACTGGCTAAGTTGTGCCACACTGATGCAGGCAACCTCTCTGTTGGTCGCACCCAAAATACATGAAAATAGAAAGGAGACTTGCTGGGAAGGAGACTTTCAGTGACAATGGAGGAACGATGAGAATCAGTGATGGGGATGAAATGACTAAAATTTATTATATGCATTATGAAACAGTCAAAGAATTAAACAAATTAAATCATAAAATGGTATTTGAAAATGGGTGAATGTAACTTACAGAATTATGCCTAAGTAAAGCTAAAACTCAAATTAAAATGAGTATGTTGGTAAGGCCACTTTTCCTTACTGTTTAAGTATGCAGCTCTTTACTGTAAGTGAGTGTTTAAGTGTGGTGATATTTTGTTTATGATCTAATGAAGCTTGCCTGAAGATCAGAATGCAAAGATAGCTACAGCCATAGACTCCAGGCAGTGGTGGTACACATCTTTAATCCCATCACTCAGGTGACAGAGGCAGACGGATCTTTGTGAGTTCAAGGCTACCCTAGGCTACATAAAAGTGAATCAGTCTAAAAGAGAAACAGAGCTCACACCTTTGATCCCAGCACTTGGGATGACAAGTCTTTAATCCCAGCATTTTCCAATAGAGCTATACTCCCAGTACTGTAAAAATGTTCTTAATTAAACAGCAATCACTAGTAACCTAGAGTTGTAATTTATCCTGTAATCTTTGGTAAAATGTCCTCTCTTATAACTTTGGTCTGGTGTTCAGTTTTCAAACTCCCAGTACACAGTCCTCTATCCTGACTCTATTGCGTAACTGCTCAGAGAGGCTTTCCTCTCAATTGTACATACAGGTCTTCCAACTCTGTCCTCTTTCTCACAGTATAATTTTCTGTTTTTTATTTCTCAGTCCACCCCACCTTTCATTTTTATACTTAAGGATTGCCATTTTATTTATTATGAATTGAGTGCCAAATTTTACCAGTTCGGTTGCACTGGGCTGAACCTAGCATATGTGGCTACAACTAGAATGAACAAGGACACATGACATCACATATAATGGGCATCTCCATGAGGGATAAGCTTAATCATTGGCTCCCTGTTTCAATGAATTCCTTTGGGAGCCAAGCCCCACCTATTGATGTACTCTGCTTTCTTAGGTATCATCAAAGTTCATGTAGGATATAAGACGTAAGATGAAGATGGTCCATTTCTTCCTATGGTACTCTTTTAGCTGCAATGATGCTTCCATTCAGTATCAGCTACAGTTCTCTCCTCATTCTTCCTAGGAAGTCAGAGATCAGCTGTGTCCTGTCTTTCTCCTCCTCTCTAGCTGTGGACTTCTGGTACAGAGCTGACTACATGGTCCTCCTCATATTTTCAGTGCCCTGGGTTCTTGCTTTTTGGTTTCTACGCATTAACACAGCCCCTAAAATTCAGCCTACAAGATTGTACCTATCACATCAACCAATGTTGATCTCTCCTGGGTCTCACTTCCAAGAACTTTCCTGCATCTCCTGGCCTCCATTTCTAAGCTGTTATCAGTTTATTACCTAGCCAGTCACTATATAGTCAGTCACCCAGGAACAATCACTAAGATCTCATCCAAACCTGGAATTTCACGGGTTACAACTGCCACAGAACCTTCAGATGCTCAACTTAATGGTAAAAAGAGGCAAAGGGAAGTATCTAGTCATGGTGTTTCCATAGCATTATTTCTCAAGAATTTATTACTATTCTATATGAGCTGATTTGAGTTGGGACCATCTCACTTCTCCACAAAGAATCTTATCTAAGATTCACTCCCAGCTGAATCAACAAGGCTTGAGTCTTTGCTGGATGGAATTCATACCTTGGCCTGAGGGCTTCACAGAACTAACTTGCTTAGATCCCCCAGAACAAATGGGGTCCTGTGAGTCAAAGGAAAAAAAAAAAACCTCAGGAGACTGATGGCACAAAGGAAGATTAAAAGCTGGATCTAAAGTGATGGGAGTTCGATTATCAAATGAAATTAGGAGCAAGTACAAAGAGATGAGTCAGAGAAAGAGATGACAATAATGAGCTAGGAGAGTGAATTCGCATAGAAGTGTTGCAACGAGGCCCCTAGAACATTCCTAGGGTTGGTGGTTTTCTTAAAATAGGAAAAGGTAGCACTGACTTCAGAATACAGATGTCAGCACTTGTACTAAGCACACATCTGGACAAACAGTGGATATTACCTCATGGGCTTTTGTCAGACTGATCATAATCGTGCATAAGTGAACTGTGGAATGATGATATGTTCTATGTCCTGAATTAATCAAAACTCTCATTCCTCCTGCCTCTGTACATGTGGAAACAGATGTTCTGCATTATCAGCAATCTGATCCCTGCCAGCCAGCCAGCCTTCTACATCAGTCTCTTTTCACCTTTGTCAATGTCTTGGCTTTGAGTCAGAATTTTAGAAGAAACACAGTCTGTGCTATTCCTAAATTAATGGATTGTCTAATTAAAATCATACTTTAGAACACTGGCTGTTCATATTTTATTATTACTATTATCATATCATTAGGACATAGAGTTGAGAAATACACTCATCTACAACTTCTTTTCTATTTCAAATTTTTATGCATTTTACATATCAACCCACAGTTTCCCTTCCCTCTCCTCCTCCTGTTCGTTCTCTGCTACCTCTTCCCAACACACCCCCATCCACTCCTCAGAAAGGGTAAGGCCTCCTATGGGGAGTCAACAAACCTGGCACATTCAGTTGAGTCAGGACCAAGCTCCCCCCAAACCTGCATCAAGGCTGAGTAAGGCATCCCACCAAAGGGAATGGGCTCCAAGTAGCCAGTTCATGCACCAGGGATAGATCCTGGTCCCACTGCCAGGGACCTGTCTTTGTGAGTTTCCCAGTCATGTTCTTGATCCTCCTTGCTCATATAATCCCTCAACACTGTGAGTTCAGCTGAAGAGAGGGAAAAGGGAACTGGTCTCCTGTGCCAGTGGGCTCAAGGCAACTTCCCACTGCCTCTTCTGTCAGGTTCAGTATAACTGGACATTTATTGAGGTCTTTGATCCACTTGAACTTGAGTTTTGTGCATGGTGATAGGTACAGATCTGTTTGCAATCTTCTACATGTTGGCATCCAGTTGTGCAAGCACCATTTGTTGAAGATGCTTTCTTTTATTCCATTGTACAGTTTTGGCCTCTTAGTTAAAAATCAGGTGTTCTTAGGTGTGTGGATTAATATCAGCACACCCAATTTGATTCCATTGTTCCATATGCCCGTTTTCATGCCAATACCAAGCTGTTTTTATTACTAT
The DNA here is from genome assembly GCF_003668045.3 of Cricetulus griseus. NCBI lineage: Eukaryota > Metazoa > Chordata > Mammalia > Rodentia > Cricetidae > Cricetulus > Cricetulus griseus. The sequence goes on from NC_048595.1 coordinate 159,842,011, forward strand.
ATCTCTAGAGTAGAGCTTAAAGTCAGGGATGGTGATGCCTCCACAAGCTCTTTATTATACAAAATTGTTTTGGCTATCCTGGGTGTTTTGTTTGTTTGTTTGTTTGTTTTTCCATATGGAGATGAGCATTGCACATTTGAGGTTTGTGAAGAATTCTGTTGGGATTTTGATGGACATTGCATTGAATCTGTAGATTGCCTTTTGTAAGATTTCCATTTTTTACTATGTTGATCCTACCTATCCAAGAGCATGGGAGACCTTTTCATTTTCTGATATTTTCTTCAATTTATTTCTCCAAAGAATTAAAGATCTTGTCATGCAGGCCGTTCACTTATTTGGTTAGAGTTACCACAAGATGTTTTATATTATTTGTGGCTATTGTAAAGGGTGATATTTCTCTGATTTCTTTCTTAGCCCATTCATCATTCGTATATAGGAAGGCTACTGGTTTTTTCTGAGTTAATCTTGTATCCACTTATTGTATCCAAAACACTGAAGGTGTTTATCAACTCTATGAGTTCCTTGGTAGAATTTTTGGTGTCACTCATGTATACTATCGTATCAATTGAAAATAGCAAAACTTTGACTTCTAATTTGTATCTCCTTGATCGACTTTTGTTGACTTATTGCTCTACCTAGAATTTCAAGTACTATGTTAATAGATATGAAGAGAGTAGATAGCCTTGTCTTGTTCCTGATTTATTGGAATCTCTTTGAGTTCCTTTCCATTTAATTTGATGTTAGCTATTGGCCTGGTGTAAATTTCCTTTATTGTGTTTAAGTATGTTCCTTGTATCCCTGATGTCTTCAAAACTTTTATCATGAAGGTGTGTTGGATATTTTTTGAAAGCCTTTCCAGCATCTAATGAGATGATTGTGTGTTTTTGTTTTTTTTCAGTTTGTTTATTTGGTATAAATGCTTATTTACATTGACAGATTTTCATATGTTGAATGATGACTGCATCTCTGGTATGAAGCCTGCTTGGTCATGGTGAATGTTTTTGGGGTGTTTTTTGATTCAGTTTGCAAATATTTTATTGAATATTTTTGCATCAGTGTTCATGAGGGAGATTGGTCTATAATTCTCTTTGTTGCATTTTTGTGTGGTTTGGGTATCAGGGTCACTGTAGTCTCATAAAGGGAGTTTGGTAGTGTTCCTTCTGTTTCTGCTGTGTGGAACAATTTGAGGAGTATTGGAATTAGCACTTCTTTGAAGTTCTGGTAGAATTCTGTGCTGAAACCAGCTGGCCCTTTTTTTTTTTTTTGGCAGGTGGAGACTTTTAATGACTGCTTCTATTTCCTTAGGGGTTATAGGTCTATGTAAACTGCATATCTGGTCTTGATTTAATTTTGGTATGTGGTACATATCCAGAAATTCACCATTTCTTTTAAATTTTCCAATTTTTTAGAGTAGAGATTTTTGAAGTATGATCTGATATGTCCCCATTTTCCTTTCTGATTTTGTTAATTCGGATATTTTCTCCATGCCTTTTAATTAGCTTGGATAAGGGATTATCTATCTTGTTGACTTTCTCGAAGAACCAACTCTCTGTTTCATTGATTCTTTCCATTGTTCTCTTTATTTCTATTTTTTATTTCAGTCCTCAATTTTATTATTTCCTGTTATCTACTCCTTCTGGGTGAGTTTGCTTCTTTTTGTTCTAGAGCTTTCATGTGTGCTCCTAAGTCACTCCTGTGAGATTTCTCCAAATTCTTTATATAGGCATTTAGTGCTATGAAATTTCCTCTTATTGCTGCTTTCATGGTGTCCCATAAATTTGGGTATGCTGTACATTCATTTTCATTGATTTCTAGGAAGTCTTTAATTTCTTTATTTCTTTCTTGACCCAGTGGTGATTCTGTTGAGCATTATTCCTTTCCTGTGAGTTTGTAGGTGTTCTGTAATTTGTGTTGTTATTGAATTCTAACTTTAAGCCATGGTGATCCAATAAGATAAAGGGGTCAATAGATGTCTATTAAGTTCATTAGAGTCATAACCTCTGTTAGATCCCATATTTCTCTGTGAATTTACTGTCTGACAGGCCTGTCCATTGGTGAGAGTGGAGTATTGAAGTCTCCCACTATTAGTGTATGGAGATTTTGTGTGATTTAAGCTTTAGTAATGTTTCTTTTACATATATGGGTGTACTTGTATTGGTGGCATAAATGTTCAGAATTGAAACTTCATCTTGATGGATTTTTTTTCTGTGATATTAACTGTCCTTCTCATCTCTTTTGATTAATTTTAGTTTGAAGTCTATTTTTTTAGATATTAAGATAGCTACACCAGCTTGCTTCCTAGATCCATTTGATTAGAAAGTCTTCTCCCAACCCTTTACCCTGAGGTAATGTCTGCCTTTGAAGTTGAGGTGTGTTTCTTGTATGCAACAGGAGGTCAGCTTCTATTTTCTTAGACATTCTGTTGCCCTGTGTTTTTTTTTTTATAGGCAAATTGAGCCCATTGATATTAAGGGCTATTAATAACCAGTGGTTGTTAATTCCTGTTATTTTTGTTTTTGCTGCTGGTGGTGGTGCTGTGTATGTTTCCTAAAGTGGAAAATTACCAATACAGAGCCAGGTAAAAATACAAAGGAATTTAATACAGAAAAGTCTTACTTACAGAGTGACCTAGCCAGCCGGCACGGCAGCAGTCTCTACAGCAAGCCGAAGATGAAAATGAAAGCAGCCTACTACATGAGTGTCCCTCACTCTACATCACCCTGACCATGCCCTCTTAGGCATGGTCAGGCACACCTGTAGCCAGTCCCTAAGCAGGCGAGGCTACAGCATCCCCTACAATTCCCCTTTTAGTCTAAAAGAGGATTAAAACTTAACAGTGTAAAGTATCCAAAATTAATAATCATAAATGTGTGAAATATAAGAAGATACAACAATCTGCTTATGTCACATTCTATCTATCTATTTTAACTAAACCATAAAGCCATCTGAAAGAGGTGTCCAAGCCTGAAAACCTCCTTCCAAACTCAACCATAAGCAATAGGAAGCTATCCCTAACTAGGTATATACACTATCCTAAGTGACAACGATGGGAGAAAGGAGGCATAGCATCCTCCAATTTACTTCCTGCTGAAATGGGACAGCGATTGCCTCATGGGGTCCTGTAGGAAGAAAATGTTAGTATAGTAAAAGTCTTGAATAGATTATATCCAGTCCATGTTGGATGGGATTCGATTGATTGAAGATCTTGCTTGAAATCCTCAACTTGATTGAAGTCAGTACCCGAACCTCTGGCCAGAGTGTCAGTTGAAATGGAGCAAGCTGGATCCAGTGCAGTCAAGGAGGTGTGAACCATTTTCTTTCCAGGGTGTCCAGGGATTGCTGTCAGGCAGGTCTTCCTTGGCTGTGTGGTACTCAAACATAAATGTTAGCAGAGAAATGTTTGCTTGTGTAAGTATGCATACTAGAAAAGGCAACCATGGGAGAACAACAATTATGAGAGGGTGTACACCTTGAAAGAAAGAGCCAAGAAAAGACAAAGATAGTCCCCAAATTCTTCTCTTATTCTGTATTACATCAAATGGCTTCTTGATACAATACAGAAACTCAAAAGTTTAGTTAGACAAACAACATGTTTGGATTTTAGAGGAGGAAAGCCAAATCCACCTCAAAATCCAGCATTGGTTTAATTGAATAGGGACAAGGAAATATAGAGAAATAGAGTTCTCCGAGAGACAGCTGTAAAGTTTACCGTATGGCACGTTCCTTTTGTTTGATGGTTATAGCTACCTTCTCTTCTTAACTATCTACCCATGCAGTGTCCTTTGCTTTCCGGAGATAAGTTTTCCTGTGAAGATAAAAGCAAAACACTTCCCTTTCCTTTGGGAGGTTTCTATTTAGTTTATGAGATATACCTTAGTAGAATACCTGTCATTTCTCCTCATCAAGAGGTTTTTCCTTTTCAACTTGAATCTTGACCAACTTTGAAGGTATCCAAAGTTTTTGTTCTCCCATGGAAACCAATACAAAACCCCTACCCCTTCGTAACACATGTCCTGGTTTCTATATAGAGGTTAGTATATCTTTGAAGTATACCGGCTGATTCAGTTCAGCAGTTTTCTCCATAGTCCAGTGTCTTTCTGCAGCTGTTTGATAATGATCCCTTATAATTTGTACCTTCTGTGGCCTGATTCTTTGTAAGTCTATCTTATAACCTAGGTAGTTAATAGGATCTCCTCTTTGTATCTTTTCTGGGGCAATCTGTAATGCCCAACAAGGCAGAACTTCCTTCACCATTTCAAACATATGTTCAAAGTTTCCTTATTAGAGTCTGATAAAAGAATGTCATCATGTAATGATAAACAAGAGATTGTGAAAATTTCTTACGAATTATTTCAAAAAGTTGCTGTACAAAGTGTTGACACAAAGTAGGACTATTTACCATTCCTTGTGGCAAAACCCTCCACTGATATCTCCTAACTGGCTGTAAATTATTAAGAGTTGGTACAGTAAATGCAAATTTTTCTCTATCATTTTCCTGTAATGGTATTGTGAAAAAGCAGTCTTTCAGGTCAATAACTATGACTGGCCATCCTTTAGGTATCAGGGAAGGCAATGGCATTCCAGGTTGCAGAGAGCCCATAGACTGGATTACCTTATTTATGGCTCTCAGGTCTGTCAGCATTCTCCACTTACCCGACTTCTTTTTTTAATAACAAATACAGGAGAATTCCAAGGTCTGGTAGATTCCTCTATGTGTCCAGCCTCTAGATGTTCCTGTACTAACTTTTCTAAAGCCTCTAGCTTCTCAGAGGTCATAGGCCATTGTCCTACCCAAACAGGTTCATCTGTAAGCCACTTCAATGGCAGGACCTTTGGCTTGTCTGAAGGTCCATCATTTGTACCTATTTTCTGTACAGCCTGGATGGTTGGTAACCATTTTCCATAGCGTCTTACCAGATCTTTTCTACTATCTAAAGATTGTACATAATTTGTATCCAACACTGGAGGAATATTAATCTGAGTATTCCATTTCTAAAAGAGATAATGACCCCAGAGATTTATAGCTATATCTGCCACATATGGCTTCAGTCTCCCTTTCTGTCCTTCCGGTCCAATGCAGACCACCGAGTTAACACAATGTTGAACTCTAGATAGAGTTCCAATTCCTAAAAATTGAACATTTGCCTCTCTAAGAGGTCATTTCTGAGGCCAAGACTTTTGGGTAATAATAGTCACATCTGCCCAAGTGTCTACTAAGGCAGTAATAACTTTATTATTAATTTTCACTTTCAACTGGGGTATTTTATCATTAATAGAAGTTTGCCAAAATATGCGTATCTCATTTTGTCCAGTCACATTTGATTCTTCTTCACTATTCAAACTACCATCTAGAGCAGTATCATTTTTCACAATAGGCAAAGAACTATCTATTTATCCTGTGAGAGATTGTCTTCCACTGCTACTGGGAATGACTGGACCTTTCTGGATGTGGGGTCCTCCTTGAGGTCTCCCTCAGGGTTTCCTGGCCTTAACGGGTTTCCTTGCATGTCCCTGGCCGATCTACATTCATTGGTCCAGTGTCTGCCCTTACCACATCTTCTACACAATCCAGAAGGCAGTGGCCTTCCATATGAGGCATTGTTAGAATTTGTTTGTCTACAATTTCTCTTAATATGTCCCATTCTACAATAGCTGAAACATCTAGGTTCCTGGCACCTTCGTGGTCTCCTGGGGAAGGCTTTTCCTACCCAAGGTTCTGGTTCATAGTAGTAGTAACCTCTAGCCTCTTGGTACCTATATTGTCCTCTATAAGGTGCTTCTCCTTCCCAAGCCCTTGTGTCCTCACCTGTAGAACTTTTAATCTCCTGGTGCCTTATTAATCCTTTCAAGATGGCTTCTCCTACCTAAGCTCCAGTATCTTGTACATTATAGTCAATGTTGGCTGCATGCAAACCCATTCTTCTAGGGGAGCTGATCTGATCTTTAAAGGCAAAAGTATTCTTTTGCATATTGGGTTTGCATTTTCATAAGCTATTGTATATATGATTGATTGTCTTGTTTCTGGATCTGTTACCTGTAATTCTACTGCCCTAATTAACCTTTGTAAAAAGTCCTGGAACTGTTCTGTAGGTCCCTGTTATATTCTGGTATAAGCTTCTAAATTCTGGTATAGGCATTCTCCTGGCTCACAAACTTTATCCCAGGCGTTTAATGCTGCTTTCCTGCATAGGGACAGTATATGGTCATTATATTCAGCCTGAACCTGTGGGTTAGCATAAATACCCTCACCAAGAATCTTATCTAGGAGGACTTCATAACCTTCCTTTATGCCTTGATGCTCAAGGAGCTGTGCTTTCTCCCTGACCAACACCCTCCATTGGATTTGGCATGAATTCTCAAGTACAGATGCTACCAATCATTCCCAATCTGTGGCCATCACCATGTTAAAGGTTGCCCATGAATGTAATAGCTGTTTTATGTATGGGCTATGGAGACCATATGAGACAACTGATTCTTTAACATTCTTAAGATCCTTCAGCTGTATAGGTTGCCATACATAAGCCATCTGTCCCGGAGGGTGTTTCTTAGAAGCTGGCTTTTCTACCATGGGAGCTGGGTACACTAATGGTGTACGAGTAACAACCCTAGAAGAGTAGTCATGATACCTGGATGGAGTAGGTACCTCGGATTGAAGTGATTCTGCCTCTGAGGCATACCAATGATCTTTAAGCCAAGTAATGATATCCTCATGGAAAATTTCAATTTCCTGCATCATAAAAGATTCCAAACATGTTAGTGAATCTGTAAATTGTGCTAACTGATCCTCTACACATTTTTCTAGGTCTTTAATATGGTCGTCCTTAGACAGCATCTGGATGGTATGGAAACTGCCTTCGAGGTATTAGAGTCTAGGTATTGGAGGTCATGATTTGCAGATTTTGAGCCCTCAACAATCAACTGTATGGACCTATCTAATCTATCAGCCATGTTCTTTAAATTATCTTCCTAACATTCGAATCTAGACTTAAATTTGTGATCTGCTACCATAGATGCTTCAATAATTGGTTGAATGGCATTGTCCAATTCTTCAACCCTATCCTGGGTATTTTGTACCTTTGCATCTAGTTTCTGGGTCACCAAGCCTATTTGAGTTTCTAGCTGGCTACAGATATTCTTTAGTTCATCACAGTCCTCTGACAGCCTAGCCTCTAATGCATCAGATATGGAGGATCTCTGTGTGTTTATCTTATCATAAATATGCTGCATCTCATCTTGGGTAACAGAAAGCTCTGTCTTTAGCATATTGGACACAGAGCCAAGCTTATCATCCAACTTCTGTTCCACTTGCTGCACAATTGTGGCCTGACCTAATCTGTTCTCCAAAACCTCATTGCGTAAAGCTGGTATTTCCTGTAAGTAGGTGGTGAGGTTATCTTTGTCCCTGTTCCTGAGGCCTCTGGCTAGTAATGTTATTTGTACCAGCAAGCTGTCATTACTGCATATGGGCCGGTAATTGGCAGATTAGTGTCCTCCTCAAATATTGAATTCATGTAATAAGCAAAAATATTACCAATTTTAGCAAATGATAAATATTCTGCCATGATTTTACCTGATTTCTACTCTTTGACCAGCAGGTGGCAGAGGCGTTCAGTTAGTCTGTGCATCCTTTGGCAGCGGTCGGTGACAGCGGTGGAGAGAGGTCACAAAGGCAGCTACGCTTAGAGAGTGTATGGCCTGGTGGCCACAACCACTAAATCAGACGAAGCTGAGGCCTACTCCACTAAAGGGCAGGAGGCCTCCAGGTACGGGTAGGCCACAGTCTGAGCTGGTCCCAAGCATGCAGCTAGAAACTGCGACAGTAATTGTGGGGAGGTCTGTGGAAGTCTCCCAGCTGAGCAGACTGTTCAGAGAGGCTCAGTGGCAGCAGGGATGCACTTGTGACCCATTGGGTGGGTGAGAGCCAGGAACACCTGTGGAGAGAGGGTGCTTTCCCGGCCTAAGCCGACATCCCAGTGGGAACCGCAGACTCTCCCAAGTGGGGATTAGGTTTACAATATCCCGCTTCTGACAACCAGATAATGTGGTAAATTACCAATACAGAGCCAGGTAAAAATACAAGGGAATTTAATAGGGAAAAGCCTTACTTACAGAGCAACCTCACCAGCCAGCGTGGCAGCAGTCTGTACACCAAGAAGAAGACAAAAACCAAAACAGCCCACTACATAAGTGTCCCTCACTCTACGTCACCCTGACCACGTCCTTACAGGTGTGGTCAGGCACACCTGTAGTCAGCCCCTAAGCAGGCATGGCTACAACATCCCTACAGTTTCCCTTCTTTGGGATTTGCTGGTGTGTGATTATCTATGGGTGCTGCTAACTTTGTTTAATTTTCCTTCTAGTACTTTCTGTAGGGCCTAATTTGTGGATAGATATTGTTTAAAGCTGGTTTTGTCATAGAATATCTTGTTTTCTCCATCTATGGTGACTGAAGTTTTTTCTGGATATAATAGTTGGGGCTGGCATCCATGGTCTCTTAGTGTTTGCATAACATCTCTCCAGGCTTTCAGAGTCCCCATTGAGAAGGCAGGTATTATTCTGATGGGTCTGCTTTTATATGTTACTTGGCCTTTTTCCTTTGCAGCTCTTAATATTCTTTCTTTATTCTGTATACTTAATGTTTTGAGTACTCTATGGTGAGGTGACTGGGTTTTTTCCTTTTTCTTTTCTTTTCTTTTCTTTCTTTCTTTTTTTCCTTCTTTTTTTTTGGACTACTATATTTGGTGTTCTGTAAGCTTCTGGTATCTTCATAGGCATTTCCTTCTTCATGTAGGGAAAGTTTCTACTATGATTTTGTTGAGTATATTTTCTGTGCCTTTGAGCTGGTATTCTCATTTTTCTGTCCCTATCATTTTTAGATTTGGTCTTTTCATGTTGTCCAATAATTCTTGAACATTTTGTGTTATGATTCTGTTGGCTTTAATGTTTTCTTTGATCGATGAATCTATTTCCTCGACCATATCTTTAATTCCAGAAACTCTGCCATCTCTTGCATTCTGTTGGTTATGTTTGCATCTGTAGTTCCTGTTCACTTACCCAGATTTTCCATTTCCAGAATTCTCTCAGTTCATATTTTCTTTATTTCTTCTATTTCAATTTTCAAGTCTTGAACTGTTTCTTCACCTTTTTGGTTGCTTCTTCCTGACTTCCTTGCTTTTCTTTAAAGGATTTATTGATATCTTCTGATTTTTTTGTTTGACGTTTCCTCAATTACTTTAAGGGAATTTTTCATTTCCTTTTTTAAGGGTCTCTATTATCTTCATAAAGTTATTTTTAAGGTCGGTTCATCTGCATGGAATGCTCAAGTCTTGTTATTGTAGAACCATTAGGTTTCTGGTGGTGCCATATTGCTCTGTGTGTATTCTTGCACTGGTGTCCAACCATCTCTTCCTCCAAATGGTGCAAATCATGCCTCTGCCTCTGGGCACCACTCTTCCTCCAATTGGTGCAGGCAGTATCTGTGCCTCTGGGGGTTCTTTGTCCGAGAGGTTCAGTTGGTGCCTGTGCCTCTGGGGCTCACTGATGACATGTTGGATTGTTTGCTTTGTGGGGAAGAGTGGGACTTGTAGATTACAGGGTCCAATTTGGGATGGTGATGGAGTTGCTTGCTCACAGGCATCCGTGCCTGTTGACCACCTAGTGGGGCAGTGATGGGTAGGGGTGGGCATGGAGTGTGCCCTGGGGGCCTAGATCCTAGAAACAGGGCTATCCATCTGGGAGACAATTCACTCACCTCTTTGTCGAATTGGTGCATACCTATCTACAACTTCTAAAGTAAAAAACACCAAGAAAATTGTCTTAGGTCAGAAGAGGCTTGTGGGCCAGCAGAGGTTTGTTAATGTCCCACCAGTTTGTTAAATACACAGACTTTTATGAGTCTTTCTGCCAGTGCAGTCTCCCCACAAGGAGTTCAATAGGCTAGTTTTTCCACTTTAATTTCATCTCTTTGGAAAGTAAGTTGAGTGCAAAAAAAAGATAGTAAATTAATTATGACTTATGTAATTGTTATGCACATTAAAATAGACAGTAAAAACTTAAGTAAATTTAGAACAGTTCAATTAAATTCTTTAATAAACCAAGTTTACCTTATTCCAAATCCTTTTTTTTTAAATTCCAAGGTTCATAGTCTGACTAAAATTATTTGTTACTTTCTTCCATATGTTAAAACTTTCAGAAATCAAGGTATTTAAAAAAAACTGTACTCTAAAATGAAAGGGAACAAAATGGAGGGAGTGAGAGAAAGAGAGATTGGCAGAGACATAGATAATAGATAAATGGATAGACGAATGGATGAAGAATATTCAATTGAGCTCATTAATATGTATTATAGTCTTGTGCCCACAACTGACTTTGATTAAGCCATTAATGGATCAACTTTTTACAAAAACAAATCAGAGTTTAGATTTGATGACCTCTTGGGTATTTTCTTCTCTAAGGAGATATTGTTATTAAAAATCCCTCTAATGAAATAATATCAGCCCCTTAAGTTATCTCATGGCCATGCTATTGCTCCCTGTATGCCTCCTAAGAAGCTCCTTCTCTGCACCAGCCTATGAGAGAAGCAAATGGTCTTTAATGGAATGTATCTGGCTTAGCTACAGTTATGATGGAAAAGTCTGAGCAAATCAAAGTGAAGGTTGTTTAAACAACATATTGGAAAACAAAAGAAATTCTATGCCCATTAAGTGAATTATTCTGGAACTCATAAGCTATGAAATTACTCATGTAATTTAATTATTACGTGAGTTATCTAATAAGTCCACAGTAATATAAATTTTATTCAGGACTTGGCCATGTGAAAGCTTGTTTATGCACGAACAAGATCAAATCACCATCTTCATTCTAGACTGTTCAGTCACTTTTCTAAGATGTCCCTTGGGAAGTCATCCTGGGGTGACGGGTTATATTAAAATATCAAGTTCACAATATGAAAATATTATATTGTATATTAAAATCTCTTAAAAGTAAGCCTTTCTAACTTTTGAGGGATGGTCTGGAGATTATTTTTTCTTATGCCAGAACTAAGTAAGCAACTTCACTCTATGACAATCTTCATGGGGAGGAAATTATTGATTGATATTTGAATTTAACTAATATTGAGTCTCTTTGTGTTTAGACAAAAATCTTTGTTATTTGTCAAAACTAGTGACATATCAGTTCTCAGGTAACCTAACTTCTGATTCTTTAAAAACTAGTGTAGGATGATAAATAAAAGACCCAAAGACTGATGTTGGGATTCAAACTTTAAGCTGAAGATCAGAAAACCAAATCAGCTGACCACTAGCTCTTATCTCTACCTCAGACTAAAAAGTGACCCTGGGTCCACCAAACCTCAGACTATAATCCCAGACTGCTATGTTATCCTCAATGTGGCTGAATAATCTTGAGACTGGCAGCTCTGAGACCTTATATACCTGTCTTATATACCTCCCTAATGCTGGAATTAAAGGCGTGTGATCCCAGGTGCTTGGATCAAATGCATGAGCTATGTTATTCTTCACTATTGTTTAGGCCATGGTGGTCTTGAACTAACAGAGATCTGTCTACCTCTTAATCCTGAGTCCTGGAACTGAAGGTGTATACCACCACTGCTTGATGTGTATAGCTTGAGGCTGACTTTGCTTTCTGAATTCTCAGGCAAGCTTTAATAAATCATAAATAATATATCACCAACAAACAAGTAGATGTACATTTGGTGACAAAAGGCCAAAGCCAGTCAAGGTTTCCTGTTATCCATTTGTCTTCTGCTAAAAAACTACTAAGCATTCAGGTAACATTCAGATAGTATGTACCTCCTGATGGGGGAGGTCCTTCTGTGTATATGTTTGTCTTACTGGTTGATAAATAAAGTACTGTTGGCCAATAGGGAAGCAAGTTAGGCGGGACTAGGAGAGAAGGAGGATTCTGGGAAATGTAGAAAAGGGAGACAGTCGCCATGTGATCCTAAGAAGAGAGGACACATATCGGTAAGATAAGTCCTTATAAAAATATATAGATTAGTAGTTATGGTTGATAATTAAGACTGACCTAACAAATAAGAAATATTAGCATTATAACTAATATTAAGACTCTGTGTGTTATTTGGGGGCCCTAAAGCAGCAGCAGAACCCAGGCAGCTGGCGGAAACAGTTATCGTTACAACCTCTGTTTCTTCCTTCTGCTGTAGTGGCTTACCCACTGGTTAGAGAGGTCACCCAAAATTCCAGACCAGTCATGAGCCCCTTCTGAAGGACAGGTAGAGGATTTAATGCATTGCCATTTGACAGGTGAGTGCTCCCATCTCAGTTCTCCTGAAAGCTAGGATGAGTCACTGTATAATTAGGCATGCTGCTTTTGAAGAGGTTTCAATACCTTAGTCACTTCTTTGTTCTAGAAGGACCAGGAGAACTAAAAATCTGCACATTTGCAATATTCATGGCGAATGTTTCAGAGGACAGTTTTACCAGATCCAGATGAGTTCTGTGGCAGAAAAATTGGTATCAAGCACAGCCTGCCAATGTCACAGGACCAGTCTCATAAGAATGGGAACAATCATTCCTGTAAGGGTCTCTACACCTGGCAATGCACTTGGTGCCAACACTGCTTTTGGTGGAGAGGCACGATGAAGGGTACCCCAGGAATAGAAGAGAAATTATTTTTACTCTTGGCCAGGGCTTTTGTGTTTCCTGCCTACTGTTCTGTAAACAACCATCATCACTGAATTTTGTTGTTGCATTGTCTCTTGGGTTGTCAGCAAGAAGTTTTCCCAGAGAGAAGTGGCACTCCCCTCCTGGAGGAGACTGGCTTTATACCATTGTGTATGTTCCTACTCTGTCTCTGGATGCTCTTCACTGCTGGCTACTAAAATGGCAGGAGAACACTGAGTTCCCATCAAGGACATGTGCTCAGCAATGTGACAAAAGGGGCAGCCACTCAGTACTTTCCTGTCACTCCTCCTACCAGTGTTGTGCTCCCTGAAAACAGGCACAGCCATACTTATCTTACAGACATTGCATACAGGCCCATCACAACAGGACTGTAAAGATGGTTTAAGCAATAGCTAATAAGCAAATTGCAGCAAGAGGTCAATGAACCTTCACAGATATCTGGGTTTAAAATTCATGAAATAGATAAGTTGGTGTACAAGACTATGAATGAACTGGAAGCATGAATGCCAGTTTATATCCCTCTTTTAGATGCCCACTGTGATTCTGCCCTGGTGTTACATTGTCTGCTCAGTTTTACCCCCTTTTCCAGGCCTCCTCCAACCAGAACTTACCTGTCATCTATCCTCACCAGCCTAGCTTAGCAGTGTCAGGCAACTATGTCTGAAAGTCCCTTCACTTGCCTTCACTAACCCCTGATGGGCCTTAGTCCTCAGTGTTTCTCACTTCATGTTGAACAGAAAATTCAAAATAAACCTGAAGTCCCATCCCTAGGAAAGCTGAAAAAGCAAGATAAATGACACCCCACCTCAAAGAAAGAGAAGGGAAAAGAGAAAAAAGGAAAAAGAATAAGGGAGGGGGAGGGAAGAAGAAACAAAATTGCTTTCTATCTAGTCATTAATCCAACCTTGCTTAATGAAGGTGTTTCATTTTCTATTTTCTGCTCACCCAATTAGAAACTAAAAAAAAAAAAATTAACACATTGTGCCTTAAACTGTTAGTGAACAAGAATTTTAACCTTTTAAGTTAAAAATGTATTGTCTTTATTTATAAACTGGTAAAAGTAAGAGAAAGAGATATATTAATATTGACAAAGGTTTTAAGAAATAAGATTTGTATTGTTCCTAGAAGCATAAACTGCCACATTTAAGGAAGAGAATCAGAGATACCTGTAAAAGTTTCAAAAGTATTACCACCTTTGGCCCACCTATTTTATTTCTGAAAATAAGACCTCATAAAGATATGTACAAAGATGTTTGCTGTGGTATTATTAATAAAGAAATTATGGAAATGTCTTCATGGATAGTTTATACATTCATGACAAAATTATACAATGAATTGAAATATGATCACCAATATGCAAGAAAAAAGCTATAAAATCATGTAACTTCATAACACATTGCTTGTGATTATGTCTACTTTGTGAAATTACAGTACAAATATTTTAATTTTTCCTTTTTGCTGGTCATGTTAGTGCACACCTTTAATCCCAGCACTTGGAAGGTAGAGGCAGATGGATCTCTGTGAATTAAAGCCCAGTGTAGTGGACACAAGTTCCAAGTCACTAAGGCTCCTTAGTGAGACCCTGTCTCAAAGCCTTTTATTTTTTATGTGAACTTTTAAATTTTACTATCATAGATTTATCATGTATTTTGAAATTATCTTTCTTGCACTTCTAGAAATCTGGTCCAGTAGCCTTGTGCATTCCAAGCAAGCAACCTACATTGAGATGTATCACCATCCACAATAGGGACTTTTTTAACCTTTATGTTGATTCTATTTCTAATATATCACTATTGTTAATATGTCTATACTAGTTCAAAATAATATTAAGACAAATTATTGCAATAGTGAATAAACATCTTCTGAAGAGAATAATAGAAATATTAGTAATTAAAATCTAGGTAGTTTATACTGGACCTTTCTGTCTTCTCTTTTTAACCAACTGCAGTGGTTTGAATAAGAATGGCCCCCATAGGCTTATATATTTGAATGTTTCACCATCAAGGCATGGAACTGTTTGAAAGAAATAGAAAGTATGACTTTGTTGGGGGAATTGTGTCCCTGGGGGTAGGCTTTGAGGTTTCAATACCATTCTCTTTCTCTCTCTCTCTCTCTCTCTCTCTCTCTCTCTCTCTCTCTCTCTCTCTCTATCTATCTCTATCTCTCTCTCTCTCCCTACTTATCAGTAATGTAGCTTTCAGCTAGTGTTCCAGCACCTACCTCCATCCTGGCATGCTCCCTACAATAATGATAATGGATGAAACCTCTGAAAGTTAAGAAAGCCTCCAAATAAATGTGTTCTTTAAGAGTTGCCTGGGTTATAGTGTCCCTCCGATAGAACAGTGACTAAGACACCAATCATACAAATAACTTGTCCAGTTAATGACTTTAGCTTCAGTAATTCCTTGGAAAGTTTGGGGTAATAAGAAATAATCAAAACTGAGAGGTTAAGATGTGCAGTGGTGGCACATGCCTTTAATGCCAGCACTCAGGAGGCAGAGGCAGGCAGATCTCTGTCAGTTCAAGACCAGCCTGGTCTACAAAGAGCTAGTTCCAGGACAACCTCCAAAGCCACAGAGAACCCCTATCTCGAAACCCCACCCCCCCAAAATCTGAGAGATTATGTTGAGTTGTGTATCCAATATCCTATATCCTCCCCAGCTCCAAACAGTTAACCAAACAGCAGTTAACCTGTTGACTTGGTTGATGAAAAGACCTTGTTAAATTCTTTTGATCAATATGAATATGTGAGGGGGTTTCTGCTGTGGCTACACTACACTAAGTAAAGAAGTGGGGAGCACATACCAGAGTATCTCCTGTTCCAGTTCTTTTCACTTTTAGGATAAAGGCTACAGGCCCTCTTTTGGTTGCTGTATTTCTATGTCCCACAGCCTACCTGGCAGTACACAGCACTGGTTGAAAGAATGAGTTAGTGAGCACTAAGCACCTTGTTGCTAATGCTCTGTCACCCTTAGACATGTTCTGAATTTTCAGTTAAGTCAAGGTGTTACCTCTGCACTCCATGTTATGGGGGGGTTCAGGAAACTTCTTGCACCCCACTCTGGTTTGGCCTTGCTGTTCTCTTCCAGCCTATCATGGGGAACTGCTGAGGCATGATGCAGCTGTATAAAGTCAGGAGTAGAGTCCCAGCTGCCCTGGAATCCTGAGCACCCAGTGCCTTAGCCTGTATCAGTCCTACCCTGCCTCCTTTTCTGCTGTAAGAAATGAAACCATTACTGGATGAGCTTTGCAGCATACAAAACAAGTTTACAATGTTTTAATTTAATTCCATGCATTGCTTTGTCCCAGCATGCCTCAAATAGGAGAACTAATCTGCAAGTCTTCCCTCAATAATTCTCCAAGCTGCCATTTGGTGCCTGGATAATGATTAGCATCAATCTAATAACGGGGACATTCTGTTTTCCTGGCGGTGACTGTGATGGTTTTAGTCTACTTCGTATCATTTTTTTTAAGTTCCATCCCCTTATGTTATCAAGCTGCTAGTTTTATATTTTTTTAAAAATCCTTTTGGAGTTAAGGGTGGTAACTTAATTGTATGGCACCCGCCAGTGTTGAGATAGAGTATTTGCCAATTATATGAGGGCAAAGATATTGGGACATTCTCTCTTTATTCAGGTAGATTCATTTTTTTCTTTAGTAATGAGGGCGAGGTTTGGAGAGGTGGCTTGACAATTAAGAGCACTGGGTGCTCTTGTAAAGGACACAGGATTAGTTTTCAACACCCACATGGTGGCTCACAACTCTCTTTACTTTCAATTCCATGATATCTGACTCCCTCCTCTAACCTCTACAAGCCTCAGGCATATTTGTGATACACAAACACACACACACACACACACACACACACACACACACACACACACATGCAAAATACTCATTCAAATAAAATAAAATGAATCTAAAAAAACAGTATTTTAAATGTTATATATGTCCACAGGTTTTTACATACATGTTTCTTTCCTCTTAAATTTTAAGGTTTTCTCCCAGTGTAGGCAGCACTTTCTATTCTGCTTGGTCCCACAGAGTTTAGCCCCAAGTAAACACACAGAGACTTATACTAATTATAAACTGTTTGGCTGATGGCTTAGGCTTCCTCCTGGCTAGGTTTCTCCTAATTATTAACCCATAACTAGTAATCTATGTACTTCTACATGGCCTTATCTTACTGGAGAATGCTCAGACCTGTTACTCTTTTGGCAGCTACATGGCCTCTCACTGGTGTTCTCTCTCTGCCCCCTTCTTCCTAGAATTCTCCTAGACTAGTAGGCCCACATATACTTCATGCCTAGCTGCTGGCCAATCAGTGTTTTTAGTCACCAACAAATAAGAGAAACTTATATACAGAAGGACATCCCCATCATCTCCTCTTTTCTGTCTAAATAAAAAGGAAAGTTTTAACTTTAACATAGTAAAATTATATATAACAAAACAGTTACCAAGCAAGAACTATAGTTAAAAATGTTTAGTCCATTTACATTTGGCAAAATTTAAAGAAAATATTCTATCATCTATCCTATCTTTGTTAGTTTAAAGTTTTGTACGTAATTTATCTTTTATCATAACTAAAGAAAGCCATAACTATCTGTCTTCAACTGTATCAAAGACCTCAGAAGGACAATATATAAACTCTAGAATTGACAGAGACATCTCACTTCCCGGACAGTCACCCAAAGTTCCTCTGTAATGTTGGGGCATCCACCCTCGGCCTATAGGCCTAGAGTGTCTGGCAGACTTCTTAGCAAAGCAGGAAATTTGAAACTGTCCCACCTGTATTGGCAGATTGTTAGTCATTTTTCTCTGTGTTCTGTAGAATGTCTGTCGGACTCTTCCATGAAGCAGGAACCCAAAAGGATTGACTGTCCCATCTTGTTTTGGCAAGTTCAGCAGTCACTTTCCTGTGGGTTCTGCATGTCCAGTTTATACAACATACAGTCAAACAGTCCAGGCAAGAGCAGTTTCTTCTCCAATAGGCCAGTTTTGCCACATTGAAGGCAAATTTCTTAATAAGTTTCCTTGATACCCACCTTCCTCTATAATGTAATTGGTGTTGCCAGGAGCAGTTGTGTCTCATTGTTATGAAAAACCCTAATAAACCATTTTAAATGCCATATTCTGTAGGTTTGAAGAATATCTATCCATCTTAAATATATCTCTGTATATCTAGAAAATCTAATTAACATAAGTTTTGATTATTATGGGTGGCTATATATAATCTGTTTTTAATTATACATTACATTTTTTGGTTTTTCTTGACAGGGTTTCTCTGTGTAGCTTTGGAGCCTTTTTTACACTACATTTTTAAATGAGCTGTATAAACAAAATATTGAAACAAGATTAGAAATATACCTGTAACAAAATTGATGTTAAATTTGTATCAATAAACCAAAATCCATACCAATGCAAAGTATTCGTTTCTATATCATATTCCTTTTTTCTTTAGAAAGAGACTGATGGTGTTCATTTACCATTTATAACCAACCCCATTTAAATGAAAACAAGCATTTATAAATAATATTTGGGAATGTGGGCATAATTCTCTCCAAACTGCTTCCTGTTGTTTGGGGGCACTGGCAATCCCGTGGGGATCCTGAGAAAACCCAGAACCCTTGGCCAATGATTCAGGGGGTCTTTCTTGATCAAACCATATTAGTCTAGAAGCAAACCACACATTTTCATCTTCTGTGGAAACAAAAGCAGAGCCTCTTTTCCAAAGGAACATGTCTTCAGACTTAAATTTTGAACTCAAGGCATTTTCAAGATATATAGGTTGGATTAATATAATAACATTTTGAGACTTGAAGTTCTTATCATGTAGGTCTTTTACTTGCTTGGTTAGAGTTACCCCAAGATATTTTATTTGTGGTTATTGTGAAGGCTGTTGTTTCTCTGATTTCTTTCTCAGCCTGTTTGTCATTTAAATAAAGGAGAGCTAAGGATTCTTTTTAAATTAATCTTATATCTAGCCTCTTCATTGAAGGTGTTTATCAGCTATGGGAGTTCCCTAGTAGAATTGTTGGGATAACTTATGTATAGTATCAAATCATCTGCAAATAGCAATACTAAGATTTCTTCCTTTCCAATCTGTATCCCTTTGGTCTCTTTTGGTTGTCTTGTTTTACTAGCTATAACTTCAGGTACTATATTGAATACATATAGGGGAGGGGACAGCCTTGACTTGTTCTTGACTTTAGTGGAATTGTTTTGAGTTTCTATCCATTTAATTTGATGTTATCTATAGACTTGCTATAATTGCCTTTATTATGTTAGGCATGTCCCTTGTTTTCCTGATCTTTCCAAGACTTATTGTGATTTTGTCAAATACTTTTTCAGCATCTAATGAGATTATTATTTGATTTTTCTTCTTTTGGTTTGTTTATATGGTGGATTACATTGACAGATTTTCATATTTTGAACCATCCTTGAATCTCTGGGATAAGGCCTACTTGATCATGGTGGATAATCCTCTTGATGTGTTTTTTATTTGATTTGCAAGTATTTTATTGATTAGTTTTGCATCAATGTTCATGACAGAAATTGGTCTATGATTCACTTTGTTGAATCTTTGTGTGGTTTGGGGATCTAGGTGACTGTGGCCTCATTAATGAATTTGACATTAGAGTAATTTGAGGAGTATTGGCTCTTCTTTCAAAGTCTGGTGGAATTCTGCACTAAAACTATCTGGCCCAGGGCTTTTTGTGTATGAGATAATTTTTATGACTGCTTCTATTATCTTAGGAGTTAGAAATATATTCCAATTATCTGACCTTGATTTACCTTTATTACATTGTATCAATCAAGAAATTTATCTGTTTCTTTTAGATTTTACAATTTTATACAATACACATTTTTGAAGTATGACCTAATGATTCTTTGGACTTCCTTGGTGTCTGATGTTATGTCTTTTTTTTTTGTTTCTGATTTTTGTTTCTATTTTATTGATTTCAGCCTTTAGTTTGATTATTTCCTGATTTTTCCTTCTCTTGGGTGTGCTTGTTTCTTTTTGTTCTAGAGCCTTCAGGTGTGTTATTAAATTGCTTATATGAAATCTCTACAATTTTTTTATGAAGACAGTGCTATGAACTTTCTTCTTAGGACAGCTTTTCTTGTATCCCATAGGTTTGGTATGTTGTGCATTCACTTTCATTGAATTCTAGGAAGTCTTTAATTTTCTTTTTTATTTCTGCCTTGTCCCAGTAGTCATTTACTAGAGAGTTGTTCAGTTTCCATGAATTTGTAGGCTTTCTGTTGTTCAAATCCAGTTTTAACCCATGGTGGTCTGATAGGACACAGTGGGTTATTTAAATTTTCTTGTATTTATTGAGGTTTGCTTTGTGATTGAGTATGTGGTCAATTTTGGAGAAAGTTCTATGAGGTGTTGAGAAGAAGGTGTGTTTTCTTGTGTTTGGGTGAAATGTTCTGTAGATATATGTTAAGTTCATTTGAGTCATAACATTTGTTAGCTCCATTATTTTTCTGTTAGTATTTTATCTAGATGACCTGTCCATTGGCAAGAGTGGGTATTGAGTCTATTAATGTTTGGGGTTTGATGTGTAATTTAAGTTTTAGTAATGTTTCTTTCTCAAACATGGTACCCTTGCATTTGGACTATAGTTATAAAAATTGAAACCTCTTCTTGGTAGATTTTTCCTTTGAGGAGTATGAAGTGTCCTTCACTGTCTCTTCTGACTAAATTTGATAAGAATTATATTTTGTCAGATATTGTAATTATACACCAGCTTGCTTTGTAGGTCATTTGCTTGGAAATATTTTTATAACCCTTTACTCTGAGGTAATGTCTATCTTTGATGTTGAGGTGTGTTTCTTGCATACAGCAAAAGAATCCTGTTTTGGCATCCATTCTGCTAGCATGTGCATTTTTATTAAGGAATTGAGTCCATTTATATTGAGATATTAATATGGCCAATTATTGTAATTCTTGTTATTTTGTTGTTGTTCCTGGTGGTGGTGGTGGTGGCACATGTGTGTGTTCCTTCTTTGGGTTATGCTGGTGTGAGTTACATATTTCCTGTGTTTTCATGAGTGTAGTTAGCCTCCTACAGATGGAGTTTCCTTTCTAATACCTTCTGTATGACTGGATTTATAGATAGATTTCTCTGAATTTGACTTTATCATGGAATGTTTTGTTTTCTCCACCTATTGTGATTTAAAGTTTTGCTGGCTATAGTAGTCTGAGCTGGTATCCATGGTCTCTTAAAGTCTGCAAGACATCTTCTCAGGCTGTTCTGGCTTTTAGAGTCTACATGAGAATTTGGATGTAGTTCTAATAGGTCTACCTTTATATGTTACTTGTTTTTTTCCCTTGTAGCTTTTCATATTCTTTCTTTGTTCCGACTGTTCATTGTTTGGGTTATTATGTGGTAAAGGGTCTTTCTTTTCTGGTCTTATCTATTTGGTGTTCTGTATGCTTCTTGTACCTTTATAGGCATCTCCTTCTATGATCTTATTCAAAATATTTCCTGGGCCTTTTGAGCTGGGAGTCTTCCCCTTCTTCTATTCCCATTATTTTTAAGTTTAGTTTTTTCATAGAGTTCCAGACTTCCTAGGTGATTTGTATCAGGAATATTTTAGACTTAACATTTTTTCTTTGACAAATGTGTCAATTTCTTCTGTTGCATCTTCTATGCCTGAGATCTCTCTACCATACCTTGTATTCTGTTGGTGTTGTTTGCTTCTGTAGCTCTTGTTCACTTACCTAGATTTTCTAACTCCGGGATTCCCTCAGTTTGTGTTTTCTTTATTGCTTCTATTTCCAGTTTTAGTTCTTCAACAGTTTTATTCATTTTCTTCACATGTGTTTCTTTTTTCTTCTTGGCTTTCTTTGAGGGATTTATCCATCTCCTACAATGTTTGTGTTGCCCTGGATTTCTTTTAGTGATTTAATCATTTCCTATTTAAGAGTCTATCATGTTCATAAAATTGGTTTTAAGGTCATTTTCTTGTGCTTCAGTTGTGTTGGAATAGTCCAGATTTGCTGTAGTAAGATATCTAGGCTCAGGTAGATATGCCCTGGATGTTGTTGATTGTGTTCTTACCCTGTCCTCTAGGCATTTGGGTTTGGGGTAATTATAGGTTTAGGTGATGGTTTCTGAGTTTATATTTGTTCTATAGATGTTTTTACTCTTGGTTTCTGTTTTCTTTCTGGTCATCTGGCCTGAGTGGCCTGTGGTTCTGGTGACTGGTGAGCCCTCTGGTTCATTAAAGTGTCTCTTAGGGTTTTGGAGGTCTGCATGATATCTGGGATTTTGGATGCCAGTATTACTAATGGAGTTCTGGGTCTCTGGGCACTGGCATGGCCTCTGGGGTTCTGGATCTCTTTGTAGTTTCTGGGGTTCCAGGTACTAGAGTAGCCTCTGATAGAACAGTGGGCTTCTGCCTGGGTTGCGGGCTGGGATATAGAGACTAGGGGATGTGTACTACTGGGGAAGCTGGGCATATTCTGAGGAAGCATTTGATGTCTGTGGGCTGGGTCTTACTTGGGGATACTGCTATCACATTGGTCTCCAGTACAGCAGTGGGCTTCTGCCAGAGTTGTGGACTAAGATATGGAGATGAGGTGAGAAGTGCTCATGGATATGTATTTTAAAATTTATTAGGTTGTTTTACAATGCTCTGAAGATGAGCAACAGTGGCTATTTTATACCAGAGAAGCCAGAAGCTACTTAGCTCACAGGCTGGTGTGTCAGCACTCCTAATAGAGTACCAAAGGCTTGGAGGATTCCAGAAAGGCTGACGGTCTTCAGTACTCATCAGAAGTCTGAAAAAGCTGATTCTCAGCAGTGATAGCAATGGATTAGATAAACTTTCTAGACAGAGTGAAGGCCAAGTGAGTAAAATACCAAAGCTTTCCTTCCTTTTTATAATTTTTATTTTTGAAGTTATAACATAATTATACCATTTTCCCTAACATTTCTTCCCTCCAAGCCCATCTATATAACTCTCCTTTCTGACTTTTAAATTAATGGCCTCTTTTTCCATTAATTGTTACTATATGTACACACACACACACACACACACACACACACACACACACACACAAACACACCTAATACAACCTTCTCAGTCTGAATAATATTACTTGTATGTATGTTTTTAGAGCTGATCATTTGGTGCTGAGTAACCAACTGGTGTACTCTTCCCTGGGGGAGACTATTTCTCCTACTCTCAGAATTTCTTAGTAGGCTATAATTCTTTATGTAGGGTTGAGGCCTTGTGGGTTTTTCCCTATCTATTTTGGCATGTCTACTGGTATCATCCTTATTCTGCTCATGTTTAGGTAGTCATGTTGGTGAGACTTCATGGGTCTCTAAGGTTACAAGAAGGCAATCTCACAAAAAACCTCCTTGATTTTAAATAAATTTTTATTGAAAGTAGTTTTTTTCTCACATAATGTATCCTGATTATAGTTTCTCTACCATTGGTTTAACTCCCTTTCTGTTTCTCATTAGAAAACAGGCTTCTAAGAGAAAATAGCAAAATAAAATATAATAAGATAAAATAAAACTAACACAAGTGTAGTGATATTTTGTTTGTGATCTCACAAATAACATTTGCCTGAAGATAAGAGTGAGGAGATAGCCACGCTAGTTAGCCATAGATGCCAGGCAGTAGTGGCACACATGTTTAATCCCAGCACTCAGGAGGCAGAGGCAGGCAGTGAGTTCAAGGTCACCCTGGGCTACACAATATTGATCCAGTTTACAAGAGAAACAGAGCCAGACAGTGGTGGCTCACATAAAGGTGATCTCAGTACTTAGGAGACATATGCCTTTAATCTCAGCACTAGGGAGGTGGAAACAGGAGTGATATAGCAGGGCGGAGAGAGGAATATAGGGCTGGAGGAGACAGGAGCTCATTGCGTTCAGTCTGAGGATTCTTAGGGACAGGATCACCCCTTGGGTCTGAGGATTCAGTACAGGTAAGAGGTCTCTCTTATGGCTGGCTCCTTTACTTATCTGATTTTCAGCATTTATCCCAATATCTGACTCTAGGTTTTTATTATTAAGAACTACTAGGGCCTGAGGTCTGGGTACTGTGCACAGGGGAACCCATCCTGGTGGACCAGGGCATCCAGAATCTGTGACTTAGTGGAGCAAGTCCATCCTGCACCCATGAGAAGAGGAGAGCCATCAGAGTACTGGGACTGCTGGCACCTACCAGAAGAGAACCTTGGACCCCTACCAACCAGGAGAGTGAGAAATCCCACCAGCAGCCACTGGAAGAAGGGATGAGGTAATCACAGTATAAGAACACATTCAACAACAGAAAGATCAGTGTGACACCACCAGGGTCTAGGGACTCCACACCAGCAAGACCTGAACATTCCAACACAGATGAAACAGAAGAGAATGACCCTACAAACAACTTTTTGAAGATGATAGAGACCCTCAAATAGGAAATGAGAAAATCCCTTAAAGAAATGGAAGAAAAATCAAAAAAAAAACTTCAAGAAATTGAGGAAAAGACAAAGCAAACATTGCAAGACATAAATCTCCTAAAGAGAACAAGGAACACCAAGAAAAAAAAATAACCAAACAAGTGACGGAAACTATTTAAACAGTGCAAGGCTTGAAAGCTGAAATATAGACAATTAAAAACAAACCACAGTCTTTGGGTATGTTTGAAATAGAAAAGCTGGGTAAATGATCAGGAACTACAGATGCAAGCATAACTAACAGAACACAAGAGATGGAAGACAGAATCTCAGGCGTTGAAGATACACTAGGAGAAATAGATTCATCGACCAAAGAAAATCTTAAGTCCAACAAATCCCTAACACAAAACATTCAGGAAATATGGGACACTGAAAAGACCAAACCTACAAATAATAAGTATAGAAGAAGGTGAAGAAACCTACCTCAAAAGTGCAGAAAACATATTCAACAAAATAATAGAAGAAAACTTTGCCAACCTAAAGAAAGACATGCCAATGAAAGTACAAGAAGCTTACAGAACATAGTTGAACAGATGTCCTTGTTGTATGGACTAAACAGAAGTCACTTGTTTGGTTGTTTTTTCTTGGTGTTCCTTGTTTTCTTTAAAAGATTTATTTCTTGCAATGTTTGTTTATCTTTTACTCAATTTCTTGAAGTTTTTGGGTAAATGCCTAAGAGTTGAATGGCTGGATCTTGTGGTGGACTGATTCCCATTTTCCTGAGGAACTGCCACACTGCTTTCCAAAGTGGCTATATGAGTTTGCACTCCCATCAGCAGTGGAGGAGTGTTCCCTTTCTTTACACCCTCTCTAGCATAAACTGTCATTGATGTTTTTGATTTTAGCCCATCCGATAGCCATGTTAAATCAAAGGGTTTTTGTCTACATTTTTCTTTTGGTAGCATGTAGAGCACCTTCCTATACCAAAGACACTGGACCATAACACTAAAGGCTCTGTGTAGGCACCAACTCCACTTTTCCATATTCAACAAGTTGTGTAGGTTTTGTGTTCAGAAATGGAATCTTGCTGTTATTTTGTGTAGAGCAATATGTAGTCTTAAAAATAGCCTAAGTTGCTTGGGTTTTCCCATGGGATGCCTTTGGCTAACAATCCTATTAGATGTGATCCAATCCCAGAACCAGAAGCTTCATGTGGTAACAAGAGGTGGCCAGTTAAGGCTCTGTCTCCCCCATTGTTTTGGCATTTTCAATTAGATGGCCTTCATATATTTTAGGAAGCTTCCACTACATTGTGTTTCCACACTGACCCTCAAATAGACTTTAATTTTAGCTGCCCCTCCAGTATTCCTTCCATATACACAGAAGGACCTCCCCCATCATCCCCTCTTCCATATCTCTCCTCACTTGATCCATTCATCCCAGCCTTTCTACCAAAAATCCATTCATAACTATCTAGTCTATTTTACTTTGTGAGAAAAAATATGTACCCACTAGTTCCTTACTCTTAACTTCATGTCTATGGTCCATTTACCTGCAAGTTTTATGATTTAATTTTTGTAATGACTGAGTAATACTACATTGTGTAGATGTACCACATATTCTTTAATCCTTCTTCTATTAAGGAAAAACTAGCTTGTTTCTGAAGTTAGTCCATTATAAATAGAGTAACAATGCACATGGTTGCACTAGTGTCTCTATGGAAGGATGAAACATCCTTTGGGTATATGCTTGCCTTAGTTAGGGTTTACTATTACTGTGAAGAGACACCATGAACTGCAACTCTTAGGAAGAAAACATTTAATTGAGGGTGGCTCTCTCACAGTTTCAGAGGTTAAATCTATTATGGTCATGAAGAGGAGCAAGTCAGCATGAAGGCAGATGTGGTGCTGGAGCTGAGAGTACTACATCTTGCAAGCAATGTTAAGTCACACTGAAGAAAGCTTGAGAAAATGAGACCTCAAAGCCCATGGGGCCCAAAGTGACACACTCCCTCCAACCAGGCCACACTTAATAGTGCCCCTTCCTTTGGGGGTCCTTTCCTATCAAACCAACATACTCTGCCCCTGGCCCTCAAAGGATTATAGTCATATCATAATGCAAAAAAAATGCACTCAGTCCAACTTCAAAAGTACTCATAGTCTATCATAGTCTCAACAATATTTAAAAATCCAGTCTCTTCTGAGATGCATGGAAATCTCTTAACTGTAATTCCCCTATAAAACTCAAAATCAGAAAGTAGATCACATACTTCAAACATGCAAAGGCACAGAATATACGTTCCCATTCCAAAACATAAGGAAGAGAGCATAATGAGGAAATGCTGGACAAAAGCAAAACCAAAAATGAGTTGAGCAAACTCCAAGTTCTGCATCTCCATTTCTGATGTCAAAATGCTCTGCACATCTCCAATTCCCTTCACTTTTGTTGACTGCAACACACTTCTTTCTCTTGGCTTTTTCCACTCCTGTTAGCAGCTGTCCTCATCAGGTATCCCATGACTCTGGCATCACTAACATCTTGAGTTCTCCAAGGCAATCCAGGCTGCAACTTCATAGCTTCAAACAATAGCCTCTCTACTAAGCCTAAACTCAGCGACACACCTGGCACAAGCCTGGCCTCAGTGGCTGTCCTTGGGCTCAGAGGCAACTTGTGTAACCAGTTTCTTCTATCCTTAACTCTAAATCCAGAACCATGTGGTCAAAGCTGCCAAGTTCTGTTGCTTGCTGGGACTGAAATATGGCCGTCTTGTTTAATTACATCTTCATCAGTTTTCAGTTTTCCTTTACTACCTAAGTTGGCTGTCCTTGAACTTGATCTTTAAACCAGGATGGCCTCAAACTCAGAGGTCCACAATCCTCTACCTCCCCATTTCTGGGATCACAAGTGTGCGTCACCACACCTAGATCAAGCTTTTCATTAATTCCTTTCCACAAGTTGGAAACTTAGCTGAGTAGTATCTTGCCCTGAGGTCACCACTCCCTTTATTTCATTTCTAAATCTTTGACCAAAGAACTTAGCTCCATTCTGCTTCCTGGTGCACTTTTCCCCCTCAAATATTTTTCCTTGCTCAGCATCCTTCTTTTAATTACATGTCTTCATTAGAGTTACCACTAATATCCACATGCTAGAGTCTATACTAGGCTGTTTTGAGATTTTTGTCTGCCAGAGGAATTAATACAAAACTCTTCTTTTTAGACTCAGGTAGACTCTTCGTATAAAGACAAAATGCAACCACTTTCCTCACCAAAACAGCACAAGAACTATCTCTATTCTACAAGGATGATACCAACTAACAATCTAAGCAACAGTGGAGAGGCTACCTTAAATGCCCTTCCTTGATAATGAGATTGATGACTAACTTATATGTCATCTTAGAGCCTTCATCCAGCAGCTGATGGAAGAAGAAGCAGACACCCACAGCTAAACACTGAACTGAACTGGAATCCAGTTGCAGAGAGGGAGGACTGATGAGCAAAGGGGTCAAGCCCAGGATAATGAAACCCACATAAATAGCTGATCTGAACAAGTGGGAGCTCATGGTCCCCAGACTGTTAGCTGGGAAACCAGTATGGGACTGATCCAGACCCCATGAACATGGGTGTCAGTGAGGAGGCCTCAGAAATCTATGGGGCCTCTTGTAGTAGATCAGTACGTATCCCTAGCATAGGAATGGACTTTGGGAACCCGTCCCACATAGAGGGATACTCCCTCAGTCTAGACACATGGGGGAGGGCCTAGCCCCTATCCCAAAGGATATGACAGACTCTGAAGATCCCCATGGAAGGCCTCACTCTCCCTGGTAAGCAGAAAGGGTATGGGATACATAGGGTGTTAGTGGGGGGCAGGGGCGGAGGGGAGGGGGAGGGAACTGGGATTGACATGTAAAACAATCTTGTTTCTAATTTAAATTTAGAAATGGAGAAAAGGGGGAAGAACTATCTCTAGACAACACACTAAAATTCTCTGAACCTCTTGAGTGACTCCTTTATAGTTGAAATAACTCTTAGCACCTCTGTCTGCCATGTTCCTACTAGTATGGTTCATTAAGCAGTGCTTAAAGCATTCCACTGCTTTTATAATCCAAAGTACCAAAGTCCATATTCCTCCAAATGTAAACATAGTCAGGTCTATCACAGCAATACTTCAGTCCCTGGTACCAACTTCTGTCTTTGTTAGGGTTTACTATTGCTGTAAAGGGACACCATGACCAAGGCAAGTCTTATAAAGAAAACATTTAATTGAAGTCTCTCTCACAGTTTCAAAGGTTCCGTTCATTATGATCATGGAGGGGAGCATGGCAGCATGCAGTCAGATGTGGTGCTGAAGCTGAGAGTACTACATCTTGCTGGCAACAGGAAGTAAACTTATTGTCACACTGAGGGAAGCTTGAGATAAAGGGACCTCAAAGTCTTTCCCACAGTGATATACTTCCCCCAGCAAGGCCACACCTCATAATAGTGCCACTTTCTTTGGGGGCCATTTTCTTTCAAAACAACACAATGTCCAAGAATTAGGTATAGCTGGATCTTGAAGTAGATCTACTCCTATCTTCCTGAGGAACTGCCACACTGATTTCTGTAGAGACTGTACAAGTTTGCACTCCCTTTAGCAATGGATGAGTGCTCCCTTACTCCACATCTTCTCCCACATGAACTGTCACTTGTTTTATTGACCTCAGCCATTGTGATGGGTGTAAGATGAAATCTCAAAGTAGTTTTGATTTGCACTTCCATGGTGGATAGGGATATTGAACATTTCTTCAAGTGTTTCTTAGCCATTTCAGTTTCCTGTTTTGTGATTTCTATGTTTAGATCTGTTCCCTATTTTTAAAATGGGTTGTTTGTTTTTTTATAGTTTGTTATTTATGTTATTTGTTTACTACCCCTCTATTAGATTGTAGTTTGTAAAAAAAAAATCTTTTCCCATTCTCTAGAGTGCCAATTTATCCAAATGACAGTGTACTTTGCCATAAAGAAGTTTCTCAGTTTCATGACATCTCATTTATTAATTGTTGGTCTTAGTGCTTGTATTAATGATATTCTGATCAGAAAGTGTTTTACTGTACCAGTGAGTTCAAGGCTATTCCCCACTTTCTCTTCCATATTGTTCACTGTAGCTGATTTTATTTTGAGGACTTTGATCCACTTGGAGCTTAGTTTTGTGCAAGTTAAGGATCTATTTGCATTCTTCTACATGCAGCAATCCACTTTGAGTAGCACCATTTGTTGAAGATGTTATCTTTTTTCCAATGCGTATTTCTGGCTTCTTTATAGAAAACCTGATGTCCATAGGTGTGTGGATTTATGTCTGCATCTTCAATTCTATTCCATTGATTAGCATGTCTGGTTTTTGTGTTTGTTTGATTTATTTGTTGTTGTTGTTTTGCCAATACCATGTTTTTTATTACTATAGCTTTGTAGTAGAGCTTGCAATGGGAAATAGTTGCATCTCCTGCGCTTTTTTATTGTTAGGACTCTTTTAACTGTCCTGAGTGTTTTTGTTTTTCCACACTGAGAATTGATATTTAAAGATCTGTGAAGAATTATGTTCTAATTTTGATGGGTATTGCATTGAATATGTAGAATGCTTTTGATAGCCATTTTTACTATATTAATCCTAGTGTTTCATGATCATGGGAGGTCTTTCCATCTTCTGAAATCTTCAGTTTCTTTCTTCAAAGACTTGTAAATTTTAACCACACAAGTCTTTTACTAGCTTATTAGAGTTAGCCCAAGATATTTTATACTTTAAGATGCTATTGTGAAGGTTTTTTTCTGATTTCTTTCTTAGTCCATTTGTCATTTTTTTGTATTGAAAATTTTTATCAGCTGTAGGAGTGTAATGATGGAATTTTTAACTTCACTTCTATATATTATCATATCATCTGCAAATACAGATACTTTAACTTCTTCCTTTCCAATTTATATCACTTCAATCTTCTTCTAGCAATATATTGAATAGGTATGGAGAGAATGCACAACCTTGTCTTTTCCTGATTTTAGTGAAATTTCTTTGAGTTTCTCTCCATTTAAGCTTACTTGGTTATGGGTTTGCTATAAATTGCCTTTATTATATTGAGGTATGCCCTTTGTATCCCTAATCTCCCCTGACCTTTATCATGAATGTTAGTGAATTTTACCAAAGGTCTTTTCTGTACCTAATGAGATGATCAAGTTTTTTTTTTTTATTTTGGTTTTGTTATAGAGTGGATTACATTTATCAATTTACATATATTGAACATTCCTACATCTCTGGAATGAAGCCTATTGGTCATGTTGCCTTAGCGTTTCTATTGTTTCAATGAAACACTGTGACCAAAAGCAATTTGGGGAGGAAAGGATTTCAATAAACTTTTACACTTACACACTGTTGTCCATCATTGAAAGACATCAAGACGGGGACTCAAACAGGGCAGGAGCCTGGAGGCAGAAGGTGTAGAGGACATGGAGGGGTGTTGTTTACTGACTTTCTCAGCCTGTTTACTTATAGAACCCAGGACCACCAGCCCATGTATATGACTACCCACAATGAGCTAGGTCCTCCTCCATCAATCACTAATTCAAATAAAAAAATGGCAAATAATAAAATAATTACAACATCTTGTTTCTTAGGTCGATTTCCATGGAATATCCCTTTCTTTTCAACTTTACCCTGAGGTAATGTCTATCCTTGATGTTGAGGTGTGTTTCTTGGATGAAGTTGAGGAATAAAATAGATCCTATTTTCACATCCACTCTGTTAGTCTGTATCTTGTGGGGGATGGATTGAGAGAATTGATACTCAGAGATATAAATGATGAATGATTGTTAATTCTTGCAGTTTTCTTAGTGGTGGTCGTAGTAGTGATGATGGTGGTGCATGCTGGAATTTGGAGCTGGGATAGAGAAATTAGGGGAGGGAGGTTAGGTAGGAAGGTCTGTGAGATCCACAGGTGATATGGGGTGGGAGCTGCAGTAGGTGCTCTGTTATAGAGCTAAGAATGAGACTGGGGAATTGGATTTGGAGAAGCAGAGGGAGGAATGAGTAGCTTCAGTTGGCTTTTTACCTGTTTCCAGCTGGTGTGTTCTGTTTGCACATCTTTTATAATAAAGTCTGTAACATTTTTAATAGGAAAGAAAATTAACTTTTCAATTACACAAACGGGTTTGAGATCCTAGCTTTGCTAGTTACTCATATGCATTGTTGGATATTAGTTTTCTATAACCAATTTCTTTTCTTCTGTGAAAGGGAAATAGTAAGACACATGTCATGGTTGAAATTATGTTTTTTATGGGAAGATGTAGTATCATATTTATCAAGCACCTATTCTTGCTCAGTTCCTATTCAGCTGTGATCATAATTCCATTCAGATAGACTATGTCTGCTTATTTTGTGTTGTTATTATTGCTAATTTAAGTATTGCTTAAATCACACAGCTAAATATGTGATTCAAACTAAACTTAAGAAGAGAAAAAGATTTATTTAACTCATTGAAAGCTCAAACAGCCTGTGTATGTTCTGAGAGTGTGGTTGAGAGCTAGCAGCTGTGTCTCCAGTACAAACAAGCTGAGATTCAGGCATCAGACTCAGAATGTTGTGGAGGTTGACTCAGGAGAGTTACAGACCACAGAGGAGTTGCTTCCCACCCTTCAGAGAATCTGTCCTCTGCTACTTTGGGTCTGGAATGTCTTTCAGCTCCTACTTGGGGAAGGTCTTAGTCACTCACTTGACACTCTTAGGAACCTGTACGAGGGACCTATAATATGAGTATACCCTTGAAGGGAATTTTGGAATATGGGCTTTTCTCTATTTGTCCTCCTGCTTTTACAATCTTGTATTCATGATGTGCTTTTTCCCCTGGCCCAGAAGCATGTGGCAAAGTAACCAAGGTCTGAAAACTCTGAAACTGTGAACCACAATGAATATTACCATCTAAAGTTGGGAAAACGCTAACAAACACACACTACCTCCCAAAAAAACCCCACCTCTCAACACCACACTGGGTACTAATACCAGCACTTGGAAGCTGAGGCCAGACTCATCTGAGCCACAGCAAGTCTAGAAAAAATAACCATGCTTGATTATTGGCACAAAAACTATGTTTAAAGCCTTCATGCTTGATTATTGGCACGAGAACTATGTTTAAAGCTTTATCACAGAGTGTGTGCTTTTGAAAATTTTATATAATTATGCAAAGAATGTGCCCATTTTCTATTTCAAGAATAGAGAGGTTTTCTTGTCGTAGTTGTTATTAAATTACTGTTAGAGTAAATCCTGGTACGACTTTACCAATAGATGGCAAGACTTCAGAGAAAGCAGACATTCTTCGGCCCACTGCAAATGCTATCTGCACAAATCAAAAGATAATTAACAGAGATTCAGACGCTTTCACTTGTAACTCTCAATTCAAGCTTTGCATGTTTATAATTTCAATGTTATGCTGACTTCTTTTGTTCTAAGAGTGCTTTGAGTCTTCAACAATTTTAATACAAAAAAAGTCCATCCCATTAAAGCATGAAATAGAATAATAGTGTAAGGAAAACATGTTATTCAAAACATTAAGAAAGATATGTAATTTATTTTATAATTGATGGCTCATAGCATAGAAAAACAAGAGTTTTAGGAAATAGATAAGATCCCCTGGGTGTGATCTGGAAGAGATGGAAAAACAGAGCTGATTTGCAGCTTAATAGAATGATACAGATTAGGAGAGAAAACTGAGAGGCTTAGGCACCAAGAGGGATGTGAGGGCCCCACCAGAAAGCACTCTATGTCACCGACCTCCACTTTGCTTACAGCCACTTTGCATCTGATCCTGCTGGATATTGTGTAATGTCTCCCTGTGGCTCCTGTGATCTTAGGTGTTTTAATGTGCTGTAAGCCTCGGGCTTTACTCTGATGTACATTTGTGGACTTTTGTAATTGTTTTTTCAGAATCTTCCCTCAAATTTAAATCAACAACCAGAAGCTTGAGTCAAGTTTTTGTAAATTAAAATAATTCTCAAGCACACAGGGACATTTGTAGCCCATGTTCTCATGGCACGCTTGGCAGGAACAAAACAGCAATTGCACAGTGCATTAATATTAAAGAAGCCCTTTAAAGCAGTTTTCTGAAGGTGATGATATAATTGCAGGAACTTTTCTCTCAGAAAAGCTGTGTAACTACTAAATTGGCTTAACTGAGAAGCACCATGAAGAGCTGAATCATAAAGTTCATCTGTTACAATGATCATTCAATGAATTATGTGAAAATCCCCGTTAACTGTGACCCTGAAACAAATGGTGTGGTTGTGCTAATCAATAACAGTTGCATCCTAGAACCACTAGTTCCAGCCATAAGACTGAAGGCACAGAATGGCACACTGCATGACAGTCATGGATCAGAGATGTGTTCATAAAAATGCTCAATTCTTGATGCCCTTACAAAGTAGAATAGGGGGCTCTTAGGATTTCATGACAAGGCCATTGTCATAAATGTAGAAACCTCATAGAAATCTTCCCTGGTCCTGCTTCAGGATAGAATCAATGCCTTCTTAAAGAGGTCTCAAGCAGAAAGCTTTTATAACCACAAGTTTGTGCCATGTTTCCTTCATTTGGGAAGCTCTTCTGAAGCAAGATGGCAGAGCAAGAAAAGATGGTGTCAGAAAGAGCTGTAGTAAGATACCATGTCCTGAAACTTGGAGGTGAGAGCTACAAAGCTTCAGAGCAATTGAAACAATGCACTGACCCTCATCCAATGGGAAGGCAGAATCTTCATGCTGTGTGTTAGCTTTGAATGTAGAATGTTAGAATAAGAAAGATGTAGGTTGCTCAACTTTTGCAATAGCCAGAACCTGGAAGCAACCTAGATGTCCCTCAGCTGAAGAATAGATAAGGAAAATGTGGTACACTTACACAATGGAGTACTACTCAGCAGTAAAAAACAATGACATCTTGAAATTTGCAGCCTAATGGATTGAACTAGAAAAACATTGTAAGTGAAGTAACCTAGACCCAGAAAGACAAACACTCACTCATAAGTGATATTAGAAATATGTTATATGATATTAGACATAAAGCAAAGGACAATAAATCTATAGGCCACAATCCCAGAGAAACTAGAGTACCATAAGAGAGACATACATGGATCCACTAGGAAGGGGAAATAGACAAGATCTACTGAGTAAATTAAGAGTGTGGGGGACATGGGGGCTGAGATGGGAGAGGGGAGTAAGAAAGGAGAGTGGAAAATGTATAGCTAATAAAAAATGGCAAAAAAGAAAGATATAGGTTTGAGGCTTTGTGGCCTTTCCCCTGTTCACTTTGGTATCATTATTGTTGTTTGCTCATCTTTGATCAGTCATTTGGTGAGACTTTATGGGTGTAGCATCTGACGTTACTAGAAGACACAGTTTCACAGCAAACTTCCTGATCCTCTGGTTCTTACTATCTTTCTAGCACCATCTTCCCTAATGTTCCCTCAGTCTTGGGTGGCAGAGTATTTTGTAGATGTGTCCACTTGGGCTGGGCTCCAGAACTCTGCATTTTGATTGGTTGTGGTTTTCTGGAGTGGTATCTGAGAGGACGAGAGAGCCAGACCAGAACTACCATAGGTTTCTAATGGCCCCTGCCAGGGACCAGGCCTTAGTTTCAGTTTAGTGAAACCAACTGGAGCTGAGAAATCAGTACTTGGGAAAGCTGGAACCCAGGGACAACCAATCAGAGGGTTCCCCATGACTTTGTTCAGATGTAAAAGAAGTAAAGATAGCTTTTCCCACCCTGCAGCTGAAAAGCCCCTAAACACTGAGCCACCAACCAATCCTATAGCAACCCATAAACTTTTAGTTTAATCCCACCAACCAGCCTCCAGACTAACCTTCCCTCCCTGGAATTCCCTAAATCTTGATTAAAAGAAGCCTGCAGACTTCTCTTGTCACCATGTGCAGCCCCATCATGTTGAAATTTTAATAAAGTGTTCTTGCTTATTACATACATGACTGGTGGTCTATTATGGGACTTCTTGAAGGCCCCAACAGTCTCCATCTGTCGCAAAGAGAAGTTTCATTGCTGGGTGATGAAAACTATATTTATCTGTGAGTATGAGGACAAATATTTAGAGTGTAGTTAGGTATGATGATGTTTTAGTAAAGTATGCATGTATATTCTCCTCATATCCCTGACTTCACTAGTCCTGGGTAATTGTCTAGGTTTCAGGTACCAGGAATTTTTTCTGTCTTTAAAGTAGTTTGTTGTTGTTGGTTGTTTTTTCAAGACAGGGTTTCTCTGTGTAGCTTTGGAGCCTGTCCTGGAACTCACTCTGTAGACCAGGCTGGCTTTGAACTCATAGAGATCTGCCTGCCTCTGCCTCCCAAGTGCTGGGATTAAAGGCATATGACTCCATTGCCTGGCTTGATCAGTTCTTAAGTCTAACTACAGAGCTTCTGGTTACCACTAAGGTATGTGTACCACTACTATACACTTAGAGTTATCATGCCATGTTGGTCATTATTGTGGCTTATAAGTATCACAGCTCGCAAGGACTGTTGGTTGTTTCCCTCCTTTGCAAGCTTGCATAGCATCTTCTTGAAGGGATTCAGGTCAATTCTATATCAGATTGTATCTGAAGAACATGATGTCTTCAGCTATAGGAACTTACCTTCCATCTCTGGAGAGCAACCAAGTGCAATAGCAATTGTTTTACAAATTTTGTTAGTCTTGGACATCCCTGACCAACAACTTAAAAGAGGGTTTCTCATGCCTGGTATTATATTTCTGCTTCATCAGACATTTCTTCTTCTTCTTCTTCTTCTTCTTCTTCTTCTTCTTCTTCTTCTTCTTCTTCTTCTTCTTCTTCTTCTCCTTCTCCTCCTCCTCCTCCTCCTCCTCCTCCTCCTCCTCCTCCTCCTTCTTCTTCCTCTTCCTCCTCCTCCTCTGGTCATATACTTAAAGAATTTAAAGAATGCTATTTCCTACTACATAAATACATGCTGAACTATACTGATAACTCCTCTATTCACAATAGCTAGGGAAAAGACAGCCTAGGTGTCCATCAACCAATGTGGGGATAATAAAAAATGTGATGTCTAAATACAGTGGAAAAAAATTTCAGCTATAAAGAAGAAATAAAATTTTAGGCAAATATGTGGATATGGGAAATATTATGCTAAGTAAGGTAAACCAGAAAAACAAAATAATGTTCTCAGTCATATAAGTGTCTTAGCATCAAACCTTTAGATTTTTGTGTTTAATTCAGGTTTTCTGCATAATTCAGAAAATTAGAAATGGAATATTGGTAGGGAGGAGAAAGAAATATCTTAAGGGAAGGGGAAGAAGTAGCAGAGAGGCTATATGAAGGACAAAGCGGGAATCCTGGAGAGGGAGGTCTGAGTGGAAAGATTAATGGGAGGATATGCCAGAGAAGAGGCCCAGGGAGGAACCAACACTAGGAATCTAGTGTTTGAAAAGCAATATGGAAAACTATTTTATAAACTTCATATGCATATGTGTGTATTCATTATTATTTATACTCATCCAAGAAGCCATAGATTGTCAAACAAAAAGTCAAATGTTGGTAAAGAATACCTCCCCTCAAAGGGACAAGATCTCCTGAGCTAATTGGGAGCATGGGGGAGGGCAGAGGGAGCTAGAAGAAAGAGGAGGAAAGAAGAGGAGGGGAAAGGAGGACAAGAGAGAGCAGAAAGATTTGGTCAGGTGATGGGGAATGTACTGTGTATGTTTATCTTATTGATTATTGAATAAAATACTGTTTGGCCAATGAGACAGCAAGTTAGACGGAACTAGGAGTCAAAGAGGATTCTGGGAAATGTAGTAGAGAAATGGTGATCCATACAGGAAGTGACATAGCAAGGAGACTCATATTTAAGCGAAAGAGAAACAGGAAGGGCCCTCTTTCTCCCCCTCGGCTCCTGCTCCAGCGGCACAATGTGATCCACCAGCTAGGAGGGACGTCAATAAGGTGTCAGATAAGATAAGTCTTATAAAATATATAGACATATGATAATTGAGACTGAGCTAACAGATGAGAATCCTAGTCATTGGCCAAGCAGCATTGTAACTAATACAAGTCTCTCTGTGTATTCATTTGGGCCTAACTCGGGCAGGCAGCTGGCGTAAAGCACACACGTGTCGGTAGGGCTCAGGCAGCTTTTGGCAGAAAGATTTATCGTAACAGTCAGGGAAAGAATAGAGGAGAGCAAGAAAAGAGATACCATAATAGACGGAGCCATTATAGGTTTTAAAAAAAATTCTGGCACTAGGGAAATGTCCAGAGACCTACAAGGTTAACCCCAACTAACAATCTAAGCAATAATCCAGAGGCTACCTTAAATGCCCTTCTCTGATAATGAGATTGATGACCACCTTAAATGTCATCTTAGAGCCTTCATCCAGTAGCTGATGGAAGCAGAAGCAGAGACACACAGCTAAACACTGAGCTGAACCCTGGAATCCAATTGCAGAGAGGGAGGAGTAATGAGCAAGGGGTCAAGACCAGGCTGGAGAAACCCACAGACACAGATGACCTGAACAAGGGATTGCTCAAGGACCCCAGATTGATAGTTGGGAAAACAGCATAGGACTCTTCTAGACCCCCTGAATGAGGATGTCAGTTTGGAGGTCTGGGCAATCTATGAGGCCTCTGGTAGTGGATCAGTATTTACCCGTAGTACACGAATGGACTCTGGGAGCCCACTCTACATAGAGGGATACTCTCTTAGCCTAAATACATGGGGGAAGGTCTAGGCCTTGATCCAAATGATATAACAGACTTTAAAGATACCCAATGGAAGGCCTCACCCTCCCTGGGGAGCAGAAAAGGGTTGGGATGGGGGAGTAGGGGAAGAGGGAGGGAGAGGGAACTGGGATTTACATGTAAAAGAAGCTTGTCTCTGTATTTAAAATTGGTCTGATTGCAATTATAAAAATAAAAAAAAGTAAAAGGAATATTTCTTCTCAAACTGTCAAAGGTGTTTCAGAGACCACTGCCCCCAAAGAAATAGAGGATAACTGGGCGTTGTTGGCACATACCTTTAATCCCAGCACTTAGGAGGCAGAAGCAGTCAGATCTCTGTGAGTCTGAGACCAGCCTGGTCTATAAGAGCTAGTTCCAGGA
Source organism: Cricetulus griseus (assembly GCF_003668045.3). Taxonomy (NCBI): domain Eukaryota; kingdom Metazoa; phylum Chordata; class Mammalia; order Rodentia; family Cricetidae; genus Cricetulus; species Cricetulus griseus. The sequence continues at coordinate 159,880,199 of NC_048595.1, forward strand.
CAGCCTCCAAAGGCACAGAGAAACCCTGTCTCAAAAAATCAAAAAGAGACAGGTCTTCTCTGTAGCTTTGGTTGCCCACCTAAATTCAATGCTAAGATCTTGTTCCCAAAGACAACATATACACTGATCATAAAACATGGCAAAATCAAATTAATATTTGAGCAGAAAGCTTCCTCCATGCTAGCTAGCTCTCAAAGTGCTAGAAGGTAGTGTCACTCATGTGTACACCCAGTGAATTGCAATCATGACTGGTATAGCAATAGAAATATAGGTACATGGATGAGATAGTGGCACAAATGTTAAAGGATGTAACCAATTGCTTTCTTATTGGATTTAAGGCTTGCTACACAGGAACAGACATATGAAAATCTGTCAAAGGAACCCATAGTTGGGGAGCTCACAGGCCCCAGGGGGAAATCTACTAGTAGTATTTTGCTAAATGGACATAGCATCAAACTGCCTTCTAATTTTGTATTTCTATCCCTAGAGTAGTGCAGCCCTCAAGCATGATCAGAGATGTCTCTTTATGCAGTGGGTGCCGGTTAATGCAGAAACTGGTCAAAGCACAGAGGAAAATGACTGTGGAATGCTCAGCCACAAATAGAAAATCTATATCACACCTCTTCCTCAAAGTTCAGGAACAATCTTGGAAGAGAGAGTGGAATGAGTTGTAAAAGACAGACATTGAGGAGGATCAGAATGAAAAACAGTGTCTTCTGGACATCAAAGGATGCTACAAGATCGGGAGTACAGCATATGTTTCCTCCTAACATAATTAGCTGAAGAGGCTTCCGTTGAATGTATATTTTTGGCATTTTTTATGTAAAAATTTTCATGTCTATAGCTGAATTTATACACTGATTCTCGAATCTATCCCATTGACCAGAGCTTCTAGTTATCTGCCCTTTCTGTGTTGTTTTGGTTACTATGATACTATAGTATAATTTGATATCAGGAATGGTAATACCTCTTGTATTACTCTTTTTGGTAAGTATTGTTTAGCTACCCAGGGTCTTTTGTGTTTCCATATGAGTATGAAGTTGTTTTCTTCTGCTTATATGAAAATATCATTGGAATTAAAATTCCTTTTATTAATTCTTTAAATTTTCATAGAATATATTTTGATCACATATATATTCACCCCAAGATACTCCCCTTAACTCCTCCAATATCCACCCCAAATCCTTACCTTCTTACCCCTCAACTTTATGTCCTTTAAAAACCTATTAGGAAACAACCAGTCATGATTGAAGCCCACAGGGTTCCCATGTGAGTGACACTACCTTCTAGTACTGTGAGAGCTAGCTGGCATGGAGGAGTCATCCTGGTTGAATACCAATTTGTGCCACCCATATACTTCTGGAAATAGGGCCACCCATTGGAGTATGGTCAACCTACCTGGATGCACATCCTTTTTAAAAAACCCTCATGCATCCTTCCCAAAATACCATCAAGTGTCCATATATCCTCCATTAGGGGTAGGCCCGGCTAGCTTAGTTGGTAGAGCATAGGACTCTTAATCCCAGGGTTATGGCTTCATGCCCCATGTTGGATGCCATTTGTAGATGGAGTTTCTGTCCCACCAGGTCTCACAGACCTTTAGTCCAAAATAAACACACAAAGTCTTATATTAATTATAAACTGTTTGACCAATGGCTCAGGCTTCTTATTGGCTAGCTCTCTCTTAATTATTAACCTATTTCTATTAAAGTATATATCTCCATGTAGTCTTGACTTACTGGAGAATGCCTGGACCTGTTACTCCTTCAGCAACTACATGGCATCTCCCTGGTGTCTCTTCTCTGTCTTCCTCTTCCCAGAATTCTCATCTGGTAGCCTTACCTATATTTCCAGTCTGGCTACTGGCGAATCAGCATTTATTCATCAACCAATAAGAGAAACATAAACTTTCAACATATAGAACTTCTCCCATCAGGATCTCATGAATCTCTTTGACCTCAGGCTAAAATGTTGATCAAAAAATAAACTCCACCTGTAACAAAGGCCTTCATGTTAGACCTGAAACTCAGAAGCAGCTAGAGATAAAAGCAGGAGAATCACTTTAAGACAAAAGCATGGGAAAGAATTTTCTGATAGGAGTCTATTGCTCAAGAAATAATGTCAATGGTTGACAAATTGGCCTTGATGCAGTTAAAAAATCTTTGCACAGCAAAAGAAATAGTATTTGAATGTAGGACACAGCCTGCAGAACGGGAAAAATGCATGCCAACTATACATCTGTGATAGGATTAATACCTAGAATACGCAAAGGTCTCAGAGAAGTGAACAAGAAACTAACAGTAAGTGAGTAATGAAATAAGCAGACAGCTTTCCAAACATAAGTACAAATGCCTGCTAAGCATACAAAAAGTCTTCAGTAATAGGAACCATCAGAGAAAACTGAGTTGAAACAAGATCTCACTACATAATCCAGGCTGACCTAGGATTTATAAGCTCCTGACTACAGACTTTTGACAGTTATCAAAGTTATCAAACTTTTTGGATGGAGAGAGAGAGAGAGCAAGAGTTTACCTGTGCACACACATACATGGATTCACACTGAGGGTGGAAGTTAAAGCATCACTCATGCTAGGTAAGGCTTTTAATGCTGAACTGCATCGCCAGCCATTTTTGTCTTAGGGTTACTATCACTGTGATGAAACACCAAGCAACTTGGGGAAGGAAGAGTTTATTTGACTTACACCTCCAGATCACTTTTCACCATAAAAGGATAGGAACTCAAACAGGGCAGGAACCTAGAGGCAGGAGCTGGTGCAGAGGCCATGGAGCCATGCTGCTTACTGACTTGCTTCGCATGGCTTGATCAGCCTGCTTTCTTATAGCACCCAGGACCTTGAGCCCAGGGGTGGCACCACCCACAATGGGCTAGACACTTACTCATCAATCACTAATTAATAAAGTTCCCTACAGGCTTGCCTGCAGCCTGATCTTATGGAGGCATTTTCTTAATTGAGATTCCCTCTTCTCAGATTACAGCGTGTGTCAAGTTGACCTAAAGCTATGCAGCACAGATGTTTTGAGTCAAAGTCCTGTAAGAGGATTAACAATATCACCTAGATACAAGTGTGTCAGTCAACAGCAGAAACTGTTGGGATTCTATGATCTGAGAATTCCAAGCATTCCTTCAGGATGAGTGAATTTTCATAATTAGCCAGTTCTAGTTATAGCAAAGTCTGGAAGCTAAAACAGTCCTTCTGGCTTATATTTAAAGTTCTTTGTAAAATTATCCCTGTCAGAAGCAATTGAAGATTTCCATCAAGGCAGATTTGCCTTCCAGTTTATGAAGACTGGTTGTAAGTATCTAGATAAATATTTCACTAAGATTCTTAAAATACTTTTTCCATTGAAAAATGTTCTCAATAAGACACATGGTTGCCTTCCCAACTGTAAAACCGTTTCATTCAATAACTTAGTAGGATGTATACATACATCGTGAATTTTTTTCTGAAGAGTTATGGTTTGATTATAAACCTTGGAATTGATCCAGAATTATTGCTTATACATCATTATTCTGAGAAAATGTAACAGCTGGTACGAGAAAAGCATTTGGAAACAGAGCTGACAGGCTTTCTCCTTGGTTTCCAGAAGAAGGGGGGATTGTGTAGTTAAATTAGGCCAATGCTTTGCTACTTGTTGCTTATGCAAAACAAAAGTAAAAATTAGATGTATGTACTGGCATGGGAGATGGTGACGGCTGCCTTATGGAGTACAACCATCTGGGTGGCTGCAGCAATGACATTTATTTTCTCACAGACAGGGGGACTGAAGTCAAAGATCAAGATGTTGGCAATACTGGTTTCTCCTGGAGCTTCCAGCATAGTTTGCAGATGGTGACATCTTCATAGTGTTCACATGTCATCTGTGTGTGCACATATGTGCCAGGTATCTCTGTCAGTTTCCCAATATTTTTTATTACAGATCAGGGCCTGCTCTCATGACTTCATTTTATTTCAATTATTTTGTTAAAGGTCTTATCTCTAGCAATGAAGAATAAATAAGAGAACTTATCCCCAAATACCACCACATCCTGAGGTACCAGAGTTTGGACTTAAAGGTATGAATCCCGAGACACAACTCAACAAGCAGCAGTCCCATGGAAAGAAACACTTCAGGAGGCCCTTTGAGGCCACAAGCTCACTACATCTTTATAAGGCCGTGTGCTGGCAAGCAGCATGTGAATACGGCACTCCCGTGCAATGTTCACTAAAGCAACCCTTTTAGAAAGGAGGTGGAAGTTTGCATACAGTAGAAGGGCATAGCCAAGGTGTTGCTATGTTTCAAAGCCTGGCCGGAAGCTTCTAGTCTCCAGTGCTCTTGATCTTCCTGGAGTAAGAGTAGCTGGGCATAAAGGGGCATGCTACAATGCCCCACTGTGAAAATCCCTTTGTTTTAGCTCAACAAGGTAATTTACATCATTGGCCTCAGTTGGGATCAACTACAGCTGAGTCAAACATCTGGCTGAATGTGTCCAGGAAGAGAAGTGAGCTTGTGTTGAAGGCATTCACCTTAATTCCCTTAGACTGGCAAGTTTAGACTTGCATGAGCCTTCTGATTTCTTGGGTGGCCTGGGCCTCTGCTAAGAAGCACACTCCTGTTAGCTGAGAACCCTTCAACAGTTAGCAAGGCATCTGGCTGTGGTGTCCAGACTGTGTAAACCCCACCAGAAAACAGTGAGACCACCTCCAGTGGCCCTAACTTTTATCTTGATAATACTTTCTGCAGAGAGGCCAGGTTCCAACGGGTTCAATTCTTATGCATGTATATGCCTTGTACTATTTTAATTTTCATGTATATATAAAATGGATTTCACAAGAACACCATTTTATATCCTGGGTGTCCTAGCATTGCTCAGTTCTGTGACTCACAAAGTCATAAACTTGATGATAGTGGAGGATTTGGGGAGAGAAGCAGGAGAGGAGAGTCCTAGGAGTGATGCCACAGGGCCCACGAGTCAAGTCCTACAGAGCCATAAGAAACTACAGAGGCGCGGGAACTGTGGAAGCTGCCGGCTAGAAAAGGAAAAGCCTCTAAATTTCTGCTGAGGCCCCCCTATCTGCCTCCCTCTCTCTCTTCCTTTTCCTCCCTCTTCCTTTTCTCTCTTTCTCTCCTTCTTCCCCCCTGTTCTCTACCCCCGCTTTCTTCCTTCTTTCAGTTAAGGGATGTTGGTTTCCTATTGGCCAGCACTCATCAAGAAGACCGCCCATATCCCACCCCAGGTCATGGTCGTCTAAAGCCTGTGCTCTAGTAGGGAATAGTTCTGTTTCATGCAGAAGGGAAGTCGTGGTCCTATGGCCAGAGACATGTGGCAACCTTTGAGGTACTGTCTTTTGTGAAATGTTTTCTCACTAACTTAGTGAGTGCTCACCAGCATGAAAGAAAATACATGGGTTTTCAGACTTTCCAGTAAGTGTATTATTAGACAGGTGCACAAAGGAGGCTCAGAAGATAAGGAGGTTTCTTTTTATATTTTTTTATTGTTTGTGTTTGGGGGCAGTAACAAGAGTAGGAAGGGCAGAGAAAAAAATATGTGAAGTCATTCTGTCTTTCCACCTCACATTGACGCTGAGCTGGGAGTTCAGCTTGTCAGGCTTACGCTCCAAGTGACTACCTATCAAGCCATCCCACCGGCCTACTGTGAGATTTCTGAGTGCTTGCATATACTCACTGAGTAGAAAAAAAGAAGATGGTATGTTTCAGAAATGAGTAGCCCAGGGGAGTTTACTTGAGGTAGTGACAGCATGGCTGCCAGGGACATGTGTCTTTGTCTCGGAGCTGCTTCTCCTCCCGCCAACTGCTTTGGAACCAGTGAGTTGATTTCCTCAGTGGCTTAGTTTTCTTATGCAAAGCTGACAGGTGAACGGACACATAGGTTGTGGTATATTCACATACTGGAATATTATTCTGAACTAAAGAGAAATAACCTTTCATGAGCTGAGAGCACGTGGGAAGATGTCAGTGCATCTTCTGAAGTGAAAGGAGCTGGTCAAAAAGGCCATAGATGGCAGCATCCAGTTGTATGACATCCAGGGAAAGCAGAATTTGGCAGACAGTGAAAAGGTCAGTGGCTGCAAGGGCTAGGAGCAAGAAAGGAATTGAAAAGAATTAATGGGTGCCTACTTTATTAAGCCTGTCATGAGGACTGTAGTCGTTTGAAAGAAAATGGTCCCCAAAAGGAGTGGCACTATTAAGAGGCGTGGCCTTGTTGGAGGAAGTGTATCACTACTGGGGTTGGGCTTTGAGGTCTCTTTTGCTCAAGTTTCCCTAAGTGTGACTCTCAGTTGACTTCTTGTTGTCTTCCTATCAAGATGTAAGGATTCTCAGCTCCAACATGGCATCTACATGCATGCCACCATGCTCTCTGTCATGAAAATAATGGACTGAACCTCTAAAACTGTAAGCAAGACATCCCAATTAAATATTTTCTTTTATAAGAGTTGCTGTGGCCTTGATGTCTCTTCACAGCAATAAAATCCCTGACTAAGACAAGGACAGTTGAGTTATTATATGTAAACATCTAGACTGGATGGCACAATGTGCTAGAGCTCTCTTAGTTACAGTTACTTCAGCAATCTGAACTGGATGAGTGGCTGTAGTCATTAGGCCTGGTGGAAACTCTGCTGTGGCTAGGGAAAGAAGGTATTCTTTTAAATAAGTGTGGATGAGCTGATAGGAGTTGGACACTGTCTGGAGTTCATAAACATAAATGCTGTGAACTAAATAATTGTATCTCCCATCCTTAGATTGAAACACAACTTCTAGGATGGTACACGGAGACAAGCTTCAGGGAGTGATGTGGTCATGAGTGTGGAGTCCCTAAGGCTGCAACTCATGCTTTTGTTAGAAGAGTGAAGAAATATACAGAGATGATGTCTGTCACCACAGCATGTGAGAACAGGACACAGCAAGAAAACGGCATTTGCAAACCTGGAAGAGAAGCATCATCCAGATTGCAATCTGCCAACACCTAGATTTTGGACTTCTAGCCTCATAAGACATGAGGGACTAGTTTCTGCTGTTGATGCCACCCAAGCTGTAGTTTTGTTTGGGTAGCCTTAACTACAGCACTGAGTGAACATCAGTCAGGTGTGACAGCTGTTTAGATGGGCATATTGCCACTCCCCTGGTTTCCTACTCAGTGAGTATGGATTGGGCCCTAAGAGTTCTCTTTCTAGCAATGGAGCAGGAGATGACAGTGTTGGTGGTCTAACATTGAATCCAGGCTTGTGATAAGCCTGGCACTGAGTTGGAGATGGAGAGAAGGGCAGGTGGCCTGTGTGATTATCCGTGCAGGTTAGAAGGTGAGGTATGTTTAACAACTGCTGTTACTGGCAGGTCCAGATATCTCTGATATCAGTGCTTCTCTAAAGGCAAAATCAAGAATATATGAAAAGCACAATTCATTACAGACTATGAAAGGATAATACTAAACTTTATATAGAAAAACAAAAAACCCAGGATAGCTAAAACAATCCTGATGCTGAGGAGAGAGAAGAAGAGTGTGTGAAGTTGCTACAAGGTCCTGCTGTGACCAGGACCCCCTCCATGTTTCTCACTTTATGGTCACTAGAAGTGCACAGAATATGACAATCTCTTTGTGTTCTTTGTTGACTTTCCTACTGTCCCAACTTTGGAGAAGGAACCACAATGAGTGGGACTGTCATCCTTCAAACCCAACTGTGGTAACAGGGGTCCGTCTTAATTACTTTTCTATAGCTGTGATAAGACACTATTACCAAGATAACTTATAGAAGAAACCTTTTATTTGGGGGGTTATGGTTTCTGAGAGTGACAGAAACCTCTGTGAGCTTATGCCTTAATCCCAAAGTAGTAGGAAGAGAGCAAGAGACACACTGGGAATGGCCCCAATCTTTTGAAACTTCAAAGCTGGCCCCCAGTGACATATGGAGGTCCAGCAAGATTCCACCTCCTAATCCATCCCAAATAGTTCCATCAGCTTGGGGCCAAGTATTCAAACATATGAGTCTTTGAGGCCATTCTTACTCAAACCACCAGAGGGTCTTACTGGATATGGCAGGGTGATGCCTTAGCTTACAGTTTCCATTTGAAAGCCTTGTCTCCCCACACCTGCTACCACCAAATGCCTGGGGTGAGTGTTGTGGGGAGGCTTGTAGTCTGTCCCTCAGGAGGTGTTTAATCAGTGATCCTCAGCTGACAATCACACCTTGTGAGGGAGATGATGAAAATGCAATCTACATGTCACAGGTCTAAGCTCCAGGTCAAGCCTCGGCCTTGGTAACCCTTTAACTACTACTAACAGCAAACTATTCAAGGCAGGCTCCCTTCCTCTAGCAGTGTTCCCCTCTCTGCTGCACACACAGGGCTGCTCTCCCTTCTGTGAGCTCCTGAGAATTGCCCATGCTTCCATAGAGACATGGAGGCCCATTTCAACGTATCACAGCAGCTATGCCTGTTTGCTGTTCAATTTAAGCCTTGTAGATCCAGGCAGCAATTAGCTGACTGACTGCTTGTCTCCAGGGCAGTTATCTGGCTACCTGGTGCAAGTTTGTTCAGTAGAAGGTTTTGCCTCCTGTCAAAGATGTGAAAAGCTCAGCCCTATGCCACTATGCAGTCATCCTTCAGGGAAATGCTCCTCACCACCCACAACTGTAGAATGCATCTCAGATGAAAGCTTTTGATTAAACAGGCCTTTCTGGCAAACGCGCCTCATGTCACTGGCTGCAAAGTGTTGCCAGGATGTGAAAGTGAGCCAGGTCCCATCGGCTTTTGGATTCAATAAATATCAATACTCATATGTTTAAAATGGAAGCAAAATCCCTCAAAAGATCTTAAACTGTGTAGATGTGAAGATGAAAGACAGCAGTGATCTGAGAGTTGGCGAGGCACGGAGTTTCTGAGCTCTTTGATAGAGACTGAATGGGTTGAGTTGTCCAATGAAGAACAACATGCAGTTTTATAGTCAAGATCCCTTCTATAGATGAGGAAACTCAGACCAGCACATGATGTTTATGGCATCAGTGAGTGGTAGCTGGCCAGTAGTGGTTCAATTGGGTCAGAACATGTATTTACGTTCCTCCGTACTGGACTGAAGGCCATGACACCCCAGGGACTCAGTTCTCAAGAATACAGCTGTCAGACCAATAGTGTTTTCACACACCAGATGTTGTCACTGGAACAGTTAGATGGAGGTGATGTTCCATGCTCAATACAGGCTAGAAAAATGGGGCCAAAGGGCCACTGCAAGATCTTGGGTCAGTGAAGCCATGCAGCGAAACAGCATTCATCAAGTACACAGCAAGCAATGTACTGATTGGACCTGTGGAAAGGGCAGGGATCTGTGAGCAAGACAATGGCCTACGGAGAGGGCAGGGACCTGTGGGCAGGACATGGACCTGTCAAGAAGGATGCCATTTTATAAGACTCATTTGTTTGATCAACTTTTTCCTAAACAAATTACAGATTTGTTCAGCTTTGTTACACTTGGTTTCCACGGTTTTTGCTTCACTTTTCTTTATGGATATTTGCAGGCATAGAGTGAAGTCAAAATGTGTTTCTACGAAAAGGAAGATAGAGTTCCTAAGTCCATCTGACAGAAGAAAACCACAAACTATGACTGAATGGCAGCTCCACTTTAGGCTATGATGCAGCTATGAGAAGATTCAAGTCTTGTCTCTGCAGAGGTACAGCTCTGCTCCAAGGACTCTTGGGCTGCTCTACAAATCAGCAGATGTGACATGCAGTAGCCCCTCCTTTGTGGCTTCAGTTACCTGTGGACAACTGCAGCTCAAAGCACCTACCTGCATTTGACTTGGCTCTTTCAAGACAGAAAACCCCCATGCAGGGAATGTCTCTACTTCTGTTTAAATTAGAACACAAGGATTTCTTTTTTCTTTTTTTCTTTTTTTTTCTTTTTTCTTTTTTTTTTTTTTTTTGCTTTAAGAAGTAATTTATTAGGTTTGAGGCAAGGTCTCAAGAGTATTCTATGTATTTTTTCAACTAATCTGAAAAGCCTCATTACTAAAAAAAAAAAAAAAAAAAAAAAAAAATCTTAGAAAAAACTTGAAGAGCGCATGCGTGCGCTGGCTGGCTCCTTTTTCCTCTCTGGAGTCACCCGCGGAAGTTTGGAAGTTCGGCCAAGGCTCTCGCTCTTGTCTGTTCTAACCGCCATGGTCCGATCTGAAAATACGGGCTGAACATGTGCCATCAGTGCTTCCATCAGTACTCGAAGGACATTGGCTTCATTAAGTCGGACCAAGCAACCTTGAATGAATTATTCAAGACTGTCTACCCAGTGAAATAGATCATGCTAGTCTTTGAACACAAGGATTTCATTCCGGCATTTTTCAGATGCGTCTATACTATGTTATAATTCATGCCCCTTTCCCACTACCCTCAGGCAAAGTGTTCTGCTCTGGCTGACTCTCCTTAGCAGCATCCTCCATTCTGCTCATCACAGAATTTTAAATGTATTTTAACTACTATAGTATAATTATTCTCTTTTACTACTTATAATAATGGTGCTAAATCGTGGTGGCATTTGTAATCCAGTACTTGGGAGGTGAAGTCAGACAGATTGGTAGTAGAAGGCCATCCTTGGCTGCATGATTAAAAAAAAATAAAAAAATAAAAAGAACAGATACACAGAGAAAAAAGAAAGGAAAAAAATCAAAGTATATTGTGCATGTGATCCAGTGCTGTTTGTGGTCTCAGTTGTCCACAGGAGCCTTAGAACACCTCCTACAGAGAAGTGAGGACAATTGTAATCAAGTCCCTGTGTTCATCTATTCACAAATGTCTAAAGTATTCCAAAGATGAAAGGGAGCATGTCATCACTGGTCAACACCCACCAATACTGTTCTAAGTTGTGTCAGTAAGGATGAATGTCTGTGATGTTTTTTCAATAAAAACAAAATAATACAAGGACTGTGAATGTATTCAATGGTAGGATGTTTGCCAAGCATGGCAAGGCCCTAGGTTTGAGACCCAACAACCAATTATTTTTGCATTGCAAATAAAAGGAAACCCTACCAAGACTTCTTGTCCTATGGAGCTAGGCAAACAGCAAAACAATAAAGTGTTCTGGGGATATGCTTTGAGACAGTGTCGTAGGTGTGGGGAAGCACACACCTGTCTAAGAAGCAATCCTTTCTGGCATTGGTGCCCACACAGCAGACCCAGGTTGCCTGACTCCAGAAAGGGCACCTCAAGTGCATGGAAGTTAAAACCATCCACAGGCAACCTAAGGAGTGCAGTCTGCATAGCCATGTCACTTCTCATCTTCCTTCTCACTCAGTTGACCTTACTGGCTCAAATTTCAGACCCTTCTACAGGATGTAGACTTTTCCAACTCAAATGAGAGCGAAACCCTGCACTTATTCTACATTATGTCTCTCCTTTCCCTTCTTTCTTCCCAAGAAATTTAAGGTTTGTTATTCTAAATTTATTTTATTTTTGTTTGGAAAATTATTTTGATTCCAAGATAATAACCTACAGATTAAGTAGATGGCTTTTAATATGTTAAGGATTTCTCAAAGGGTAATATCTGTTTTTACTTTTCATTAGCTATATTCATTGTAGATACAGCATGAGGATATTTTCACATAAATATATATGGTATGTTGAACAAAATCCCTAACATAGTTCTTTCCCTTTCTCATCTGTCCCCCTCCTGTTCATTTCCTTTGTTCCACTAGACAGTTTGGCTTCTATTTTCATGAAGGACTGTAATTTTATCATAAATGCATAATACTTAAACTATGATGGATCACTCATTGCTTACTTGGAGCTGCTGGAGTACTGTTTCTATAGATCCAAACTCATGCTGAATGTGCCCCTTTCTAAATGAGGAAATGACCTTCAGCAACTCTAAAATGTAGAGTTTGGCATTTTACTAAATTTCATGGGGAGAAAATGTAATGAGTCAATAAACCCAATTTGGAGGCTGGTTATTGTCACATAAATTAATTTGCCTGCTAAATGATCAGATTCACATCCACCTTTTTCTTACCATCTGCCTCACAACAAAGTTGGCATTGTACTCCTTTGAGGGTGGACCATAAAAATGTCATTATTTAAAGGCTTATTATCCTTAATTCTTGCTAAGTTTTAGTTTGCCACGCTTGCAGGTGAGCCAGGTAAGGGCCATACCTGGAAATTTTCAAAATAGACTACTTCTCTACCAGTTGCAGACCTGGAGGCAGATCCTTTCCCTGGGCTCTGGCCCAAAGGAGGGTGATGCAGTGTGACCTTGGACTCCAGCTAACAGCCCACTCTTGTTCCATAGAGCCACAGCAGTCACGTTTCCCTTGCTTGTTTTTGATTGTTTCTCCCAACACTTGTGATCTGTGAAATCTCGCCTGACTGTCACACTGAGTGATCCCATCCTATTTCTCTGCACAATCAGGCTCCTGGCAACTCTGCCTCATAGAATGCTGGTTAGGGAGCCATGAGCAGCAGCCAGAGCCTGCTCCATCCAAGTCCTAAATGTGACCCTAATGTAATACAAAGGCCAAGATCACCCTGATCATGATCTTCACTCAGTCCTTGTTAGATGAGGGGAGAAGATGAAATATTTTCACTAGCAGAAACATGACAACCACTAAAGACCTATTTAATATTTAATGGTTTTAAAATTAGCAACTACATCCTAAATTGTAAATAATGCCCCTATCCAGAAAAACAGCAACAAATATACAGGTGATAGTTGGCACAGGCATTGTTTTTGGTTTGGAGGTAGAGTTTTGCTGTGTATCCCTGACTTGTGATCCTCCTTCCCCAGTTTCCCAAGTCTAGGGTGTTGGGGTTGTAGTTGTATGTCACATGTCCAGGATTTGCAATTTGCAATTTTGCTTTTTGTTCACTTACATATGACTCTAGTGGTCAGGATGCCATTTGTACCAATATGCTAACTATGCATCTGCTGCCATTTTAGCCTTACTGCAATAACAGGAGGTGCTTTAATTAGATAATTCAAGTTTTTCAAAATGTGCAAAAGACTTGTCCAAACAGTAATAATTATATAATTCAAGGAAAGGACTTGGGCATTATAGTTTGACCTCATTTTCACAGATGCATTTTATTATACTTAAGGATTTGCTATGTATACAATACACAAAACAAACACAGTCTAAAGAGAGAAAGCCTGCACCTGTAGAACTACTTGTCTAGACTCCAACAAGAAATTCAATAGCTGTCATGTACACTTTACAAAAATATCATATTAGGTTGTCTGTACAGGGCTCATGAAAGGCCTGCAGTGGTGAAGATCTGGCCCCCAGGCCCGAGGAGCCTCATAAGCAGCAGGCATGTGTCACTGAAGCCTAGAGTCAAGCTGCCAGGTAACTACAGCCAGCAGCACTGCCTAGACATGGCATGTGATAAGAGAGCATTGAGAAATAAGCAGAATTAAATTCTCATGGGTTTCATAGGTTAACAGAAAATGTAAGAGTTTGTCTAGTTGGGAGTCATTTCAATTATTTATTTTTACAGTGGTAGGGACTGAACCCAAGGCTTTGTGTATTCTAGTCCACATCACCAACATACGTTGGAGAATATTAGACAGGAGAAGAACATGTCAGGTGCATATTTTAGTGCATTTATTCTACCAATAATGTAGCCAATTAATTGTGTCAGTAGCTTATATTTGATGTATGGGTCCAGAGAGTAGACTGCAATATATTGTGGGTAAATCTGGGCAGAAAAGTAAGAGGTGTATACCTAGGCAGTGACAGCAGGAATGGCGAGCAGTGAGTTGAAGATAATGAGTATGGACACTCTGTAGTGACTGAAGGAAGCAGCATAACTGGTGAAAGGATGGGCAATAGAGATAACTCCAGTAACTGTAGATGACAGCCGCACAACACCAGGGACTAAGTCTCTATTTCCAACAGTAGCTGGAGATGACACAGAGTATAAGAACTCCCCTTGCTCTTCCAGAAGATCCCAGTTTAGTTCCCAGCACCCATGTCAACCAGCTCAAGATAGCCTAGAATTCCAGCTCCAGGGGATCCCTCTTCTGGCCTTTGTGGTTGTCTGCACTCACATATACATACAGCCACACAGACACACATAAAAAATGAAAAATAAATCTTTTAAATATCATTCAAATCAATGGAACACTGTGTTGATGGGACATAATGACATTCTCCAATTTCAAAGAGAAGGAAAATGACAAGCTTTTAATTGCCAAATACCACTTGCTTTCAGTCACCTGAAGAAGCATTTTAGAAAAGCAGAATCAAAACTACACCTAATATTTTTTAATAAGGACAAAGAGAAAGTGTGTTGTGACCTTAATTTATCAATGTGGGTTAGAAATCAATGAAAGGAAGCCAAGTATGATTGTGTATTCCTTTTTCTCCAGCAAAAGGAGGCAGATGCAGAGGGAGAAGAATTTCTGCAAGTTTGAGGATAGCCACTACATAAAGAGACTCTGATGAGAGAGAGAGAGACGGGGAGAGAGAGAGAGAGAGAGAGAGAGAGAGAGAGAGAGAGAGAGAGAGAGAGAAGAAAGAAATCATTAAAAGGGCATACAAAACATTGTGATATGTATGGCAGTCAGCTTTTTGTTACTGTGCCAAATACCTAATAAATTAAGTTAAAGAGGAAAATATTTTTAATTCTTTATTTAAATAAGAAACAATCTTATTTTACATATCAATACCAGTTCACTCTCCTTCCCATCCTCCCATGCCCCACACCAAGCCCTTGTCTTGTTCCTGATTTTAGAGGAATCACTTTGAGTTTCTCTTGATTAAGTATGATGTTGGCTGTTGCATATTGCCTTTATCATGTTTAGGTGTGTACCCATTATCCCTGATATCTCCAAGACCTTTATCATGAAGGAGTGTTGGATTATGTCAAAGGCTTTTTTCAGCATCTAGTGAGATGATCATGTGGTTTTTCTTTTTCAGTTTGTTTATATGGTGTATTACATTGATGGATTCACAGGCTAACAGAGTGGATATGAAGACAGAATCCATCCTTCTGCTCCATACAAGAAACACACCTCAAATTCAAAGATGGACTTTACCTCAGAGTAAAGTGTTGGGAAAAGATTTTCCAATCAAGCTGGTGTAGCTATTCTAATATCTAACAAATTAGACTTCAACTAAAGTTAATCAAAAGAGATGAAGAAGGTCATTTAATATTCATCACAGGAAAAATCTATGAAGATGAAGTCTCAATTCTGAACATCTATGTCCCAAATACTAAGGTACCCACATTTGTAAAAGAAACATTACCAAATTTCAAATCACACATAAAATCCCACATACTTATAGGGGGAAACTTCAACACACCATTCTTACCACAGGACAGGACTAAGAAACAGAATCTTAACGAAGAAAGAAAGGAACTAACAGAAGTTATGACCCAAATGGATTTAATAGACGTCTATAGAACACTCCATCCAAACACAAAAGAATATACCTTCTTCTCAGTGCCACATGGAACCTTCTCTAAAACTGACCACATACTCAACAACAAAGCTAACCTCAACTGATACAAAAAAATTGGAATAACTCCTTGTATCTTATTGTATCACCATGCTTTAAAGTTAGAATTCAACAACAACACCAATTGCAGAAAGCCTACAAACTCATGAAAAGTGAACAAACAATGCTCAATTGCATTACTCCTGGATCAAGGAAGAAATAAAAAAGAAATTAAAGACTTCCTAGAATTCAACAGAAATCAAGGCACAACATAGCCAAATGTATGGCACATTTTGAAAGCAGTGCTAAGAGGAACGTTCATAGCACTAAGTGCCCACAAGAAGAAACTGGAGAATAGTCACACTAGAGAATTAACAGCACATCTGAGAGCTCTAGAACAAAAAGAAACAAACTCACTCAGGAGAAGTAGATGCCAGGAAATAATCAAATTGAGGGCTGAAATCAATAAAGTAGAAACAAAGAAAACAATACCCAGAATCAATTAAACACAGAGTTGGTTCTTCAAGAAAATCAACAAGATAGACAAACCATTATCCAAACTAACCAAAATGAGGAGAAAGAACATGCAAATTAACAAAATCAGAAATGAAAAGGGGGACATAACTATGAACACTGAGGAAATTCAGAGAATCACCAGGTCATACTTTGAAAACCTGTACTCCACAAAATTGGAAAACTAATGGGAAATGGACAATTTTCTGGATATATATCACATACCAAAATTAAATCCAAAAGAGATAAGCAACTTAAATAGACCTATAACCCCTAATGAAATAGAAGCAATCATCAAATTCTCCCAACCAAAAAAAGCCCAGGGCAGAAATTCAAAGAAGAACTATTACCAATGCTTCTCAAATTGTTCCACAAAATTGAAGCAGAAGGGTCATTGCCAAACTCTTTTTATGAAGCTACAATTACCATGGTACCAAACCATACAGAGGCACAACTAAGAAAGAGAACTAGAAATCAATATCCCTCATGAATATTGATGCAAAAATACTCAATAAAATACTGGCAAATCGAATCCAAGAACATATCAGAAAAATTGTCTACCATGATCAAGTAGGCTTCGTCCCAGGGATACAGGGATGGTTTAGCAAGAGTAGATTTTTATTTGGATTCATGGTTACAAGTGTGTAGATGGAGTTTCTGTCCTGCCCAGTCCTCAGCCAGTTAGTTCCCATTAAACACACATAGGCTTAAATTAAGTATAAAATGTTTGGGTGATGGCTCAGTCTTTTATTGGCTAGCTCCCTCTCTTAAATACTAACCCATTTGTATTAAACTATTATTAGCATGAGACTGTGGCTTACCTGTAATGCTCTGGAATGTTACTCCTTTGGTGGCTACATAGCATCTCGGTCACAGCTCCTTCTACCTTCCTCTTCCCAACATTCTCATAGTCTGATAGCCCTGCCTGTACTTCCTGCCTAGATACTGGCCAATCAGCATTTATTCATCAACCAATAAAAGAAACATATATTCACATTACACAGAAGGACATCCCCCATCACAAGAGGTTTCAGTTCATGGTCACTTTGGAATATGATCTTTTGTCCTGTGGTAAGGCAAAGTATACTGGTCAAAGTTCATCTCAAAAGAAATGACTTACCTCACAGTGGACTGGAAGTAGAGAAAGAGAGCCCAGGATCACAGTGTACCCTTCAAGGACATATTCCCCGTACCTGGACTTCCCTCTTACCTCCTAAACTTCCTTCCATGTTCCAAATGTGCCACAGACTGGTAACCAAGCATTTAGTGTACATGCCTTTGTATGTGGAGGGGGGGAGGATTTCTTCTGGATAGCAATGGGAAGGACCTTAGTATCAGGTAGGGAAGATAATGTTGGCAGAAGCTTAGAAAACAAAGATCGCCCGTTTGCATGTAAGCCGTTCTAGCACAGAAAAGTGCCAGTCCTCAAAGTGGAAGATGGCCAAGGAGGCAGAAGTGCCTGTCCCATCCCAATGTCAATTGCTTGTCTCTGAGCACTTCAATCCTTGAGGCAGCAATGGGCAAAGGGTCCCATGTTTCTGTAAAATGTTGTTATTCTGAGTCTTCTGTATAAGCGTTTCAGCCATCTAGATGCTCTGAGAATTGGAAACTGGGAAACTCAGAAGGAACTGAGATTACTTTAGAGGATAAAGGACTACTAAGCGGGGTTTCAAGGGTTAATTATTAGGGCTGGTATGAAATGTGTTGGGTTGATTCAGACTGTAGAAACGGATGTGAGTTTATTTGTATCCACACATACATACAACCAATATCCTCCACTGAGGTCCAAAACTCTAGTACCACAAAATGTGACCGCATTTGGAGAGAGAGACTCATAAAAAGTGATTATGCTAAAACAAGTTTATGTGGGTAGTCCCTAATCTATTACTGCTTGTTATGAATGATGGAAGACTGAAGGATCACTTCTATGAAATTCACATTGAGAAGAGATTGATATATACTGATGACAGTTGCCATGAGCTTACAGTATTTGAGTCTCCTTACCTACATAAGTAACATTAGTACTATATAACAGTTTCAAATCTTGTGGACAAAGCCCTGGCATCTATCTTCAGCAATTCAAAAACCTAAATATCTGGGACCAGTAAGATGGTTCAACAATAAAGGCTCCTTCAGCCAAGCCTAATGACCTAAATTTAATCTCTGGGACTGACACAGTAAAAGAACTGACTCCTGTGAGTTGTCCTCTTCCTCCACAAGCACACCATGTCATATGCCTACCTGTGCATAGACATAGTACACACATGCATACACAAACTAAAAAATATAAATATGATAAATAAAACTTTTACCCTGTACTTTGTGAAAACCTTATTTTATATGTATCAGTGTTTTACCTGCTTGGTGCCTGAGGAGGCCAGAAGATGGCATCTGACCTCCTGGAACTGTAATTACAGATGGCTGTGCACTGCTGTGTGGATGCTGGGAATGAAACCATGGTCCTCTAAAAGAGCAGACATTGGTCTTGACTGCTGAGTCATCTTTCCAGCTTCTGTGAAAACATTTTTGATATTTACATATTGTGAATATTAATGATAAAGATGAGGATAAGGAAATATACCTGAATTAGTTGCTTATGATTTTTAATTTATTTATTAAAATTCAATCTCCACTTTTAGGAAAAGATTCAAAATATTTGACTGAAGCTGATAATTCAGCAAAACAACAAACTTTTACATGCAGGCATCATTTAAGGTGCAGTTCTATTTTAAATATGCTGGGAAATAAGCATTTTTCCTCTAAAGAAGAGCTATGATTGTCAAAACATGAGTGTTGAACCAGTTTTTATTTTGGAGCAAATTTAATTTTTATCAGAGAACTCAAAATATAAAGTATTTAGATTTTTCTAAATCAGATCTGTATTGAATTCCTTACAATAATTTCTAAATTATTACATTCATTGCTCTTCTTTGCACTCTAAATTCTAGTATTCTGTTCACCACAACATACTAACTTAATTCTTTCTTGTTTTTCTACAAAGAAATGTTTAATGTGTCCATAAGTATTATACTTTTGATATAATACTTATGTTATAATAAAGGAAGAATTTACCACAAAGATTGTGATGGCTATTCTTGGTTGTCAACTTGATTTCATCTAAAATTAACTAATACCCAAGCATCTGGGTACAACTGTTGGGGATTTTTCTCAATTGGATAATGTGAGCTTGGAAGATGATCCCTAATTCTAGGCCACATAAAGGAACATGGTAGCAACCCACAAAAGGAAAGAAAGAAGTTTTTGCTTTTTGCCTGCTTGCCCTTACGCTCCCTGGTAAGTTCCTTCCTTCAGTGGCATTAGATGCTACTTCTTCAGGATTCCAATGTATACTGAAAAACAGCTGAGACATCCATCTTCATAGACTGAACAACTATTGGATTCTAGAATTTTCCATTGAAAGATAGACATTGTTGGCCTAGCAGGACCACAGCCTATAATCTATTCTAATAAATCTCCTTTCTCTTTGTGTGTGTGTGTTTGGATAGATGATAGATAGAGAGAGAGAGAGATGATAGATAGTTTCATTCTATCAGTTCTGTTTCCCTAGAAACACTAATACAAAGATGTTGGCATGGAATCAGTACCCAAATCTATCTGCAAACATATTCATTTCATTTTTCTTCCTGACATTTGTGATAAATCTGAATCTTGGTCAATTAAAAGGAGCTTACTACTGGAATACAATTGTATTCTTTCGTATGTTGAAGATGTTCTGGTACTGGCATAACTGGTTGCAGACATGTAGAAGACTGCAGTTAGACCCAAGCCTATCGCCTTGCACAAAACTTAAGTCAAAATGGATCAAAGATCTCAACATAAATCCAGCTACACTGAACCTATTAGAAGACAAAGTGGGAAATACCCTTGAATTAATTGGTACAGGAGACCACTTCCTGAACATTTCACCAGTAGCACAGACACTGAGGTCAACAATTGATAAATGGGACCTCCTGAAACTGAGAAGGCAAAGGACGTAGTCAGAAAGACAAAACGGCAGCCGACAGACTGGGAAAAGATATTCACCAACCCCACATCTGACAGAGTGCTGATCTCCAAAATATACAAAGAACTCAAGAAGCTAGTCTCCAAAACACCAAACAACCCAATTAAAAAGTGGGGTACAGAACTAAATAGACAATTCTCAAAAGAGGAATCTAAAATGGCTGAAAGACACATAAAAAAAGTGTTCAGCATCTTTAGCCATCAGGGAAATGCAAATCAAAACAACACTGAGATACCATCTTACTCCTGTCAGAATGTCCAAAATCAAAAACACCATTGACACTTCATGTTGGAGAGGATGTGGAGAAAGGGGAACACTTCTCCACTGCTGGTGGGAGTGCCAACTTGTACAGCCACTTTGCAAATCATTATGGCGGCTCCTCAAAAAAAATGGGAATGAGTCTACCACAAGATACAGCAATTCCACACTTAGGCATATACCCAAAAGAAGCACATTCATACATCAAGGACATCTGTTCAATGATGTTCATAGCAGCACTATTTGTAATAGCCAGAAACTGGAAGCAGCCTAGATGCCCCTCAACCAAAGAATGGATAGAGAAAATGTGGTACATTTACACAATGGAGTACTACTCAGCAGAAAAAAAACAAAGGAATCTTGAAATTTGCAGGAAAATGGATGGATCTATAAGAAACCATTCTGAGCGAGGTAACCCAATTACAAAAAGACAAACATGATATGTACTCACTCATATGCGGATTTTAGACATAGAGTAAGGAGTACCAGCCTACAATCCACACTGCCAAAGAAACTAATAAACAAGGAGGTTCCTAAGAGAGACATACATGGTCCCCTGGAGAAGGGAGATGTTCAAGATCTGCTGAGCAAATTGGGAGCACGGGAAGAGGGGGGAGGGAGCTAGGAGAATGAGAAGGGGAGAAGAGGAGGGATGCCAAGGACATGAGGGTGCAGAAAGTATGAGTCAGGGGAAGAATACACGATAACAAGAATGGAGATATCATAATAGAGAGACACATTTTTGGTTTACAGAGAAATCAGGCACTAGGGAAATGTCTGGAAATCTACAAAGATGACACCTGCTAACTATCTCAGCAATGGAGGAGAGGCTACCTCAAATGCCCTCCCCTGATTATGAGATTGATGACTGACTTATATGCCTTCATCCAGCAGCTGGTGGAAATAGAAGCAGACACCCATAACTAATCACTGATCTGAACTGGAACCCAGATGCAGAGAAGGACCAGTGAAGAGCACAGAGGTCCAGACCAGGCTGATGAAGCACACAGAAACAGCTGACCTGAACATCCGGGAACTCTTGCTCCCCAGTCTGATAGCTGGAATACCAGCATGGGACTGATCCAGACCCCAGCAACATGGGTTTCTGTGAGGAAACCTCAGAATCTATGGGACCTCCTGTAGAAGCCCAGTATTTATCCCTAGCATAGGTGTGGACTTTGGGAGCTCATTCCATATAGAGGGATACTCCCTGAGCCAAGACACACGGGGGTGGGCCTAGGCCCTATCCCAAGGGATACGAAAGACTGTGATGATACCCTATGGAATGCCTCACCATCCAGGGGGAGCAGAAAAGATATGTGACAGATCAGGTTTTAGTTGGGGGGGAGGAGGGGAGGATGGGTGGGAGAAGGGAACTGGGATTGTCATGTAAAACAATCCTGTTTCTAATTCAAATAAAAAAAATTAAAAAAAAGAAAAAATATAAAAAAAATTGTATTCTTTCAAACAACATGAAAAATTAAAAGCCAGTCAAGTTTCAGAATATGTTTAAAGCTGAATGGAACACACAAACACAAGCACACTCATACCACATGTACAGTATACTAACTTTACATACCACATACCATGCACACACATACACACACACACAGAGAGAGAGAGAGAGAGAGAGAGAGAGAGAGAGAGACAGAGACAGAGAGAGACAGAGACAGAGACTGAGACAGAGAGAGACAGAAAGACAGAGACAGAGGGAGACAGAAACAGAGACAGAGACAGAGACAGAGAGGCAAACACATACTATAACTAACAGATACCCAGAACTTTATAGGCCCCCAGACCTTAGCACAACTGACATCATAATGAAAATACCATTCAGACCTTGGAACCCAGCATGTAGGCATTAGCACTTGCCAAAATAAGAACAAATGCCCAACCCATCAAAGCCCATAGTTCTGGGAACATCCCTAAAAGTGCTAACATTGCTTTTTGTCTTCTGTAGTTCTGCTTCTGGCCAACTGTTCTTGATAATTGGAGTGTGTCAACCCAGGATATAGTTTTGTGCTTAAAAGTTCACTTTGAAAATGGCTCATCCCTGTACTCAAGTCCTGAACACTCAGTATAGTCTCCGGCCAGCTCATAAAGGCTTTCTATTGGCTTGAACCCCTGTTCACATGGTCTTCTCTGGTGGATACCTCATAATGATAGCACCCATTTATCACATCTATGCATTCCTACCACATACCACATGGATACACTTCAGACACAAACAACATATACTCATGATATGAACATGTACTTGCATGCAGGCTACATGTATGGCACATCTACACATACACATACACCAAACATGAACAGCACACCAGACATATCACCCATACACCATTTTTGCCTATTCATACCATGAACCACACACACATTCATAGCTCATTCGTTCACCAGAAGCAGATCAGAAAGTTTGAAGCAGAGATTTGTTTTCAATGCCAAAAAGTGCACAGCACACACCTGCTATTGAGATCTCTCCTCACAATTTTGAGCTGATATCCTTTACATCTAATTGCTCTAACTCAGTTTCATAAAAGAATTAAGTGGTTAAACGGTGTGTCATCACAGAGGCAAGTATACTTCAGCATTCCCAGATGTTCTAACAACTCTGACTGCTGTCTCAAGGACTACACAAATACCTCATCTACTATTCAAAATAGAACATATTTTAGCATATAAATATAAAAAGCACCTAATGATGAACAAATACTTGATATTTGATATTTGTTTTTAAAGTTTTAGACTTTATCTGAAAATGTCTCCCAAACCATACTAGGTAGTTGCCTCACTGGGATGCATGTGTCTTTTGTGTGGTACTGGGATAGAGCCTGGGGCTTTTTTTGTACAAGCTGGGCAAGAGATGACCATGGAGCCACACTCAAAGCACAGAATGCCGTTAAGGAACAAATTCTTAGCTTTTACTTACAAAAAACTAAGTTAATATGCACTCTCATGTAGGACAATCCCAGGGAGTCTCCAAAAAACCCAAGTGAGCAATGTGCGAAAATTCAGGCCTCTCTTCAGACTCCGTCTGAAGTCTCAGTATTTGGAAGACTGTCATATTTTGGGGAGTGATCATGAATGCAGAACCCTATGCTCATGTTCATAAATATGGTAGTAGCTCCAAGAGGATCAGGATGTATAGGTTCTTTGTCCTTCCTTCAAATACCAGAGTTGGTTTTCATTACATGCTTGATGGACCAGGCAAAGTGGCTCATGCCTGAAATGCCAGGACAAGAGGATCACTGTCAGCTGGCAGCCAGCCTTCCTATGTAGTGAGTTTCAAGCCAGTCAGGGCTACATGATAAAACTGTCTCAGGAAACAAACAAACAGAACACCACCACCACCAGAACAAGAACCTTGGTGAGTGGGAAGTTGGAAGGTTTTTAATAATATATTTTAATGACTCAATGACAAGAAAGGCTTTAAACAACTAAAGATGCCATGAACAGAGTATATGCTCCTCACATTCTTTTAGTATTGAATTCTACTACATAATTGTGGGGGAAGTTAATTATACAGACAATTTGTTCACTGGTACCAGTGAATCACTTCTTCTCACTCCAGATGGCAGAGCACATTGGTCAAAGGAGGCAGAGATCAACAGATAATGGCTAGATGAAGACATATTGTCACTGAGGATTCCAAATGGTAGAATCCCTCCAAATCTCTCCATCAGGGAGCCTGGTGGCTGAGTCCCTAGCAAAGCCCAAGTTGAATGTCTTAACATGTTACTGAGATGACCAGAGGGCACCCAGAAAGGCATCATGCTGGAAGGGCTCTGGAACTACTGGACACTACAAGATATCATTAAGAGCCTAGTCAATACACCATAGTATTTTTAACTCAGAAAGTCATACTAGGGCCCCTTGCAAACTGTGCCCTTTAAAGAACTCCATAATGTGAAAATTAAAAGACCCAGAGACAGATATTAGGGTTCAAGCTTCAAGCTAAAGATCAGAAAAGCAAAGCAGCCAAGCTATTAGCTGTTACCTCTACTTCAGACTGAAATGGCTGATCCTGTCTCCATGAAATACCACCAAGCTGAAGACTGCTGCCTCTCTTCAGTGTGACAGGGGAGAATCAATGCTTTCCTATCCTCAGTGTGGCTGGATAATAAATGGCAGCACTGAGACCCTGTTCCTGTCTTACATACCTCTCATGAGTCCTGGGTTTAAAGGTGTGAGCTCTGTTAATGTTTTAGACTGATTCTAACTCAATATAACCCTGAGTGGCCTTGAACTCATAGAGATCCATCCACCTTTTTCTCCTGAGTCCCTTGGATTAAAGGTGTATGCCACCACTGCCTGGCTTCTACGGCTAACCAGTATGGCTGCCTTGCTATTTTGATCTCCAGTGGCTTTAATGAATCATAAAGTATATATCACCACAAACTTTATTTTGGAGAGACGGTGAGCAATTAAGAACATCTTTTTAGCATCCAAATCAAGCAGCTCACTAGTACTTGTAACTCCAGCTCCCTCTTCTGACCTCCATCAGAACCTCCACACACCCACATGTAGACACACACTTGCCCACATAATTTAAAATAAAACCTTTTAAATTTACTTTTTCTTCTAAAACTTAAGCCCACCTATTCCCTTCTCCCATTGCCTTTCCAACAACACGCTCAGCTCCTTTCCGTAAACATTAACTGTGACGATGCTCTCACATGTGTAGTTGTTGTGTAGTTGCTTCTCTGCTTACTATCTCAACAAAAAGGGCTCTGTGTGTGTGTGTGTGTGTGTGTGTGAGAGAGAGAGAGAGAGAGAGAGAGAGAGAGAGAGAGAGAGAGATTAAGTGTTTATATGGTGTGTAAGACAGAATAACCAAGTTGGCAAAAATGAAAATATTCTAAAGAGGTGTTGTCTCTCATCTCTGATGATCAGACTATTAAAACAATGGATCCCAAGGAAACTTCACCAGGAATTTCATGCTGGAAGGAGAGTGGAGCAGTTGGAGTCTTGGAAAGAGATTTCATGCAGTTCTAAAACCTTGTCAGGATCATCTTCTAGGATGAGACTGAATCCCAGACAATAATCAATAGTGCCAGGACCCCACTTTAGGATGCTTAGATATATACATCTCCATCTCTATATTTAAACTTTAATCTTTTGCCTGGAAAAGTTTTAATTTAATTTTATAGGAGTTACACAAGTTAGACATTTCTTTTATTATTAATTTAGTTTTGCATCCCAATACCAGCTCCCCCTCCCTCCTTTCCTCCTGTTCCCCCCACAATCCCTCTACCTCCCATCTGCTCCATGGAGAGGGTAAGACCTCCCCTAGGAAGCCTACTAAGTCTATTCCATCATCTTGTTGAGGCTGGACCAAGGCACCATTCTAGCAAGGTATCACTCCATATACAATGGGCTCCACTAAGTTAGTTTGTGCATTAGAGTTAGATCTTGGACCCACTGCCAGTGGCCTCATATATTGTTCCAGCTGCACCACTGTCACCTATATTAAGGGAGTCTAGTTCAGTCTTATTCAAGAGCCCCCTTAGCCAGACCTGAGTCATTGATCTCTTACTAGCTCGGGTCAGTTAATTATGTGCGTTTCCCCATCATGGTCTTGACTCCTTTGTTCATATTATTGTTCCTCCCTCACTTCGATTGTACTACAGAAGTGTGGCCAATGGTTAGTTGTGGATTTTTGCATCTGATTCCATCTGTTTCTGGAAGAGAATTCTAACTTCTCCTCCAGATTGAAGGCTAGGTATCTTTTGCTTTATGCCTGGTATCCACATATGAGTGAGTACATACTATATCTGTCTTTCTGGTTCTGGGTTACCTCACTCAAGATGGTATTTTTCTAGTTCTTTCCATTTACCTGCAAATTTTAGAATGTTATTGTTTCTTTTTATTTTTTTATTTTATTTTATTAGTTCTAGTTAGGGAACAAGCTTATTTCAAGTCCCTTCTCCCTCTCCCTCCCCTCACCCCCAACCCTCCTCCCCAACCCCAAGCCTACCCCCCACCCCATCCACCCACCACTCCCCAGGCAGGGTAGGGCCCTCAATGGGGGCTCTGCAAAGTCCACCAAGTCTTCCTATGCTGGTCCTGGGCCCTTCCCCATGTGTCCAGAGCCAGAGTGTAACCCTTCACGTGGGATGGGCTCTCAAAGTCCCTTCTTGCACCAGGGAAAATTACTAATCCACCACCGGAGGCTCCCTGGAGTGCAGAGGCCTCCTTTTTGACATCCATGTTCAGGGTTCTGGATCAGTCTTGTACTGGCCTCCCTGACAGCATCTGGGGTCGATGTGCTCTCCCTTGTTCAGGTCAACTGTTCCTGTGGGTTTCTCCAACCTGGTACAGACCCCTTCGTTCTTCATTCCTCCCTCTCTTCAACTAAATTCCCGATTTTGGCTCAGTGTATATCTGTGGATGTCTGCCTCTGCTTCCATCAGCCACTGGGTGGGGGCTCTAGGATGGCATAAAGAGAAGTCATCAATCTTATTTTAGGGGAAGGGTTTTTGGGTTATCCTTTCCACCATTGCCTGGATTGTCAGATCGTGTCATCCTTGTAGGTCTCTGGAGATCTCCCTGGTTCCAGATCTCTTCTGGGACCTATAGTGGCTCCCTCTGATATGGTATCTCTCATCCTGCTCTCTTTCCTCTATTCTTCCCCCAACTCAATGTTTCTGCCCCTCCATTTCCTCTCCTCTTGTCCTGTTCTCTTGCTCTTATTGTAGCAGCTCCTTCCCCCCCTGCCCTCATGCCCCCAATTAGTTTGGGAGTTCATGCCACTTCCATTCCTGGGGACCATTTATCCCTTAGAGTCCTTCATGTTTCCTAGTTTCTTTGGTGAAGAGCATTATAGACTGGTAATCCTTTGCTCTATGTCTAAAATTCATATATCAGTGAGTACATACCATGTTTGTCTTTTTGTGACTGGGTTACCTCACTCAGGATGGTTTCCTCTAGTTCCATCCATTTGCCTGCGAATTTCAAGATTCCATTGCTTTTTTCTGCTGAGTAGTACTCCATTGTATAGATGTACCACATTTTCTCAATCCATTCTTCAGTTGAGGGGCATCTAGGTTGCTTCCAGGTTCTGGCTATTACAAACAATGCTGCTATGAACATGGTTGAACATATGTCCTTGTTGTATGTACATGCACTATTTGGGTATATACCCAAGAGAGGAATGGCTGGATCTTGAGGTAGACTGATTCCCATTTTTCTGAGCAACTGCCATACTGATTTCCAGAGTGGTCTTACAAGTTCGCACTCCCACCAGCAATGGAGGAGTGTTCCTTTTTCTCCACATCCTCTCCAGCATAGATTGTCATTGGTATTTTTTATTTTAGCCATTCTGACAGGTGTGAGGTGGTATCTCAGAGTTGTTTTGAGTTGCATTTCTCTGATGGCCAATGATTTTGAGCACTTTCTTAAGTGTCTTTCAGCCATTTCAGATTCTCTGTTGAGAATTCCCTATTTAGTTCTGCACCCCACTTTTTAATTTCATTGTTTGGTGTTTTGGTGGCTAGCTTCTTGAGCTCCTTAAATATTTTGGAAATAAGTCCTCTGTCAGATGTGGGATCGGTGAAGATCTTTTCCCATTCTAAGGGTGGTCGTTTTGTCCTACTGTCTGTTTCCTTTGCCTTGCAGAAGCTTCTCAGTTTCAGGAGGTCCCATTTATTAATTGCAGACCTCAGTGTCTGTGCTACTGGCGTAATGTTCAGGAAGTGGTCTCCTGTGCCAATTTGTTCAAGGGTAATTCCCACTTTCTCTTCTAGAAGATTCAGTGTGGCTGGATTTATGGTGAGATCTTTGATCCATTTGCACTTAAGTTTTGTGCATGGTGACAGGTATGGATCTATCTGAAATTTTCTGCATGTCCGAATCCAATTGTACCAGCACCATTTGTTGAAGATGCTACCTTTTTTCCATTGTAATGATTTAGCACCTTTGTCAAAAATAAGGTATCCATAGGTGCATGGGTCAATATCAGGGTTTTCAATGCAATTCCATTGGTCTATCAGTCTATTTTTGTGCCAATACCAAGCTGTTTTCAGAACTATGGCTCTATAGTAGAGCTTGAAGTCGGGGATGGTGATGCCTCCAGAAGATCCTTTATTGTAAAGAGTTGTTTTGGCTATCCTGGGCTTTTTATTTTTCCATATAAAGTTGAGTATTGTTCTTTCAATGTCTGTGAAAAACTGTGTTGGGATTTTGATGGGGATTGCATTGAATCTGTAGATTGCTTTTGGCAGGATTGCCATTTTTACTATGTTAATTCTACCTATCCAAGAGCATGGGAGATCTTTCCATTTTCTGGTATCTTCTTTAATTTCTTTCTTTAAAGTCTCAAAGTTCTTATTGTACAGATCTTTCACTTTTTTGGTTAGTGTTACCCCAAGATATTTTATGTTGCTTGTGGATATTGTGAAAGGTGATGTTTCCCTGATTTCTTTCTCATTGGATTTATCATCTGTATATAGTAGGGCTACTGATTTTTTTGAGTTAATTTTGTATCCTGCTACCTTGCTGAAGGTGTTTATCAGCAGTAGGAGTTCCCTGGTAGAGTTTTCGGGTCACTAATGTAGACTATCATGTCGTCTGCAAATAGTGAAAGTTTGACTTCATCCTTTCCAATTTGTATCCCTTTGATCCCCTTTTCTTGTCTTATTGCTATAGCCAGAACTTCAAGTACAATATTGAAGAGATATGGAGAGAATGGACAGCCTTGTCTTGTTCCTGATTTTAGAGAAAACACTTTGAGTTTCTCTCCATTTACTTTGATGTTGGCTATTGGTTTGGTGTATATTGCGTTTATCATGTTTAGATATGTTCCTGTTATTCCTGTTCTCTCCAAGATCTTTATCATGAAGGGATGTTGGATTTTGTCAAAGGCTTTTTCAGCATCTAGTGAGATGATCATGTGGTTTTTCTTTTTCAGTTTGTTTATATAGTGGATTACATTGATGGATTTTCGTATGTTGAACCATCCTTGCATCCCTGGGGTGAAGCCTACTTGATCATGGTGGATGATTTTTCTGATTGTTCCTTACCACAGAGTAGTATTCCATTGTATAAATGTGTCCACATTTTCTTAATCCATTTTTCAGTTGAGGGGAATATAGACGGTTTCCAAGATCTGGCTATTATAAATAGTGTTGCTATTCACATAGTTGAGCAAATGTCCTTGTGGTGTGAATGTGCCTCCTTTGGGTATATGCAAAAACAAAAGTAGTATTGCTAGGTCTTGAGGTAGGTTGATCCCTAATTTTCTGAGAAATCACCATACTTGTTTCCACAGCAGCTGTACAAGTTTGCACTCTTACTATCAATGGAGGAGTGTTCCCCTTTCTCCACATCCTCTCTAGCATAAACTGTCATTGGTGTTTTTGATCTTAGCCATTCTGATTGGTGTAAGATGGAATCCCAGAGTGGTTTTGATTTGCATTTCCCAGATAACTAAGGATGTTGAACATTTCCTTAAGGGTCTTTCCACCATTTGAGATTGTCCTGTTGAGAATTCTCTGTTTAGATCTGTGTCCCATTTTTTATTGGTAGTTAGATGTCTAGTTTCTTGAGTTTTTTGTATATTTCAGAGATCAGCCTTCTGTCAGAGACTGGGTTGGTGAAGATCTTTTCCCATACTGTAGGCTGCCATTTTGTCTTGTTGACTGTGTCCTTTGCTTTACAGAATCTTCTCAGTTTCAAGATGTCCCATATATTAATTGTTGCTCTCAGTGTCTGAGCTAATGGTCCTCTGGTGCTTACGTGTTCAAGTAAGGTTCTCTTCTATTAGGTTCAGTATGGGTGTATTTATATTGAGGTCTTTGATCCATTTTAACTTGAGTTTTGTGCATGGTGATACATATGGATCTACTTGCATTCTTCTACATGAATGCAGCAGCATTTGTTGAATATGCTTTCTGTTGTACATTTTATAGTTTTAACTTCTTTGTCAAAAATTAGGTGTTCAGAGTTATATGGGTTGATAGCAGGATTTTTTATTCAATTCCATTGGTCCACCTGCCTGTTTTTATGCCAAGCTGTTTTCATTACTATAGCTCTATAGAAGAGCTTGAAGCCAGAGACGGTGATGGCCCCAGATGATCCATTATTGTATAGATTGTTTTGGCTATTGTGGGTTTTTTTTTCATATGAAATTGAATATTGTTCTTTCAAGGTCTGTGAAGAATTGTTCTGGGATTTTGATGGGGATTGCACTGAATCTGTAGATTACTTTTGGTAGGATTGCCATTTTTACTATGTTGGTGCTACCTATCCAAAAGCATGGGAAACCTTTCCATTTTCTGCTATCTTCTTTAAAGACTTGTTCTTGTCATACGTGTCTTTCACTTGTTTGGTTAGAGTTACCTGAAGATATTTTATGTTATTTGTGGCTATTGTAAAGGATGATGATTCCCTGATTTCTTTCTCAGCCAGTTTATCATCTGCATATACAAGGGTTACTGATTTTTTTTGAGTTAATATTTTATCCTGCCCCATTACTGAAGGTGTTTATGAGTTGGAGTTTTCTGATAGAATGCTTGGGGTCATTTATGTAAACTACCATATCATCAGTAAATAGTAAAAGTTTGACTTCTTTTCCAATTTGTGTCCCTTTGATCTCCTTTTGTTCTCTTATTGCTCTGACTAGAACTTTAAGTACTATGCTGAGTAGATATGGAGACAGTGGACAACTTTGTCTTGTTCCTGATTTAAATGGGATTGCTTCCAGTTTCTCTCCATTTAGTTTGATGTTGGCTGTTGGGTTACTGTGCATTGCCTTTATTGTGTCTAGGTATGTTCCTTGTATCCCTATTCTCTCCAAGGCCTGTATCATGACGGGGTATTGAATTGTATCAAAGGACTTTTCACCATCTAATGAGATGATCATATTGTTTCTTTCAGTTTGTTTATATGGTGGACTGCATTGATGGATTTTCATATGCTGAACCATCCCAACATCTCTGGGATGAATCCTACTTGGTCATGGAGGATGATTTTTCTGATGTGCTCTTGGATTCAGTTTGCCAGTATTTTTTTATTTGGATTAGAAACAATCTTATTTTACATATCAATCCAAGTTCCCTCTGGCTCCCATCCTCCCGTGCCCCCCCCCACTGATCCCTCAAAATATCCCCTTTCTACTCCCCAGGGAGGGTGAGTCCTTCCATGGGAGAATCTTCAAAGTCTGTTACATACTTTTGGGCAGCTCATAGGCCCTCCCTCATGTGTCTAGGCTGAGAGAGTATCCCTCTATGGGGAATGGGATCCCAAAGTCCATTAATACACTAGGGATAAATACTGATCCACTACCAGAGGCCCCATAGACTGTCCAGGCCTGCTAATAGACATCCACATTCAGCTGGTCTGGGTCAGTCCTATGCTGGTTTCCCAGCTATCAGTCTGGGGTCCATGAGCTCCCCCTTGTTCAGGTCAGCTGTTTCTGTGGGTTTCCCCAGCATGGTCTTGACCCCTTTGCTCATCACTCCTCCCTCTCTGCAACTGGATTCCAGGAGTTCAGCTCTGCGGTTAGCTGTGGGTGTCTGCTTCTGCTTTCATCAGCTACTGTATGAAGTCTCTAAGATGGCATTTAAGGTGGTCATCAATCTCATTATCAGAGAAAGGCATTTAAGGTAGCCTCTGGATTATTGCTTAGATTGTTAGTTGGGGTCAACCTTGTAGGTCTCTGAACATTTCTCTAGTGCCAGAATTTTTTTAAACCTATAATGGCTCCGTCTATTATGGTATCTCTTTTCTTGCTCTCCTCTATTCTTTCCCTGACCAAAACTTTCTGCTCTCTCATGTCCTCCTCTCCCCTCCTCTTCTTTCCTTCTCTTTCTTCTAGCTCCCTCTGCCCTCCCCCATGCTCCCAATTAGCTCAGGAGATCTTATCCCTTTCCCCTTCTCCAGGGGACCATGGATGTCTCTCTTAGGGTCCTCTTTGTTTCCTAACTTCTCTGGTGATGTGTATTGTAGGCTGGTAATCCTTTATTCTATGTCTAATATCCATATATAAGTGAGTACATACCATATATGTCTTTTGTGACTGGGTTACATTTGCCTGTGAATTTCAAGATTCCATTGTTTTTTTCTGCTGAGTAGTACTCCATTGTGTAAATGTACCATATTTTCTCTATCCTTTCTTCAGTTGAGGGGCGTCTAGGTTGCTTCCAGATTCTGGCTATTACAGATAATGCTGCTGTGAACATAGTTGGTTTTGGCTAATCTGACAGGAGAAGATGGTATCTCAGAGTTGTTTTTATTTGCATTTCCCTGATGGCTAGGGATGTTGAACACTTTCTTAAGTGTCTTTCAGCCATTTTAGGATTTGTCTATTGAGAATTCTCTATTTAGTTCTATAATCCACTTTTTAATTGGATTATTT
Source organism: Cricetulus griseus (assembly GCF_003668045.3). Classification (NCBI taxonomy): domain Eukaryota; kingdom Metazoa; phylum Chordata; class Mammalia; order Rodentia; family Cricetidae; genus Cricetulus; species Cricetulus griseus. Next base: position 159,912,783 of record NC_048595.1, read on the forward strand.
GGTGTTTTGGTGACTATCTTCTTGAGTTCTTTGTATATTTTGGAAATCAGCCCTCTGTCAGATGTGGAGTTAGTGAAGGTCTTTTCACATTCTGTGGGCTGCCGTTTTGTCTTGTTGACTGTGTCTTTTGCCTTATAGAAGCTTCTCAGTTTCAGGAGGTCCCACAAAACTTAAGTCCAAATGGATCAAAGACCTCAACAAAAACCCAGCCACACTAAACCTCTTAGAAGAGAAATTGGGAGGTACCCTTGAATGAATTGGTACAGGAGACTGATTCCTGAATATAACCCCCGCAGCACAGACATGGAGATCGACAACTAATAAATGGTTTGTCAGTATTTTATTGAGTATTTTTGCATCAATGTTCATGAGGTAGATTGGTTAGCAATTCTTTCTTAGTTGTGTCTTTGTGTGGTTTGGGTATCAGGGTAACTGTAGCCTCACAAAAAGAGTTTGCCAATGTTCCTTCTGTTTCTATTGTGTGGAATAATTTGAGAAGGATTGGTAGTCATTCTTCTTTGAACATCTGGTAGAATTCTGCACTGAATCCATCTGGACCTGGTCTTTTATTTTTTTGGGGGGAGGAGTTGGGAGACTATTGATAACTCTTTCTATTTCCTTAGGAGCTATAGGTATATTTAAGTTGTTTATCTGTTCTTGATTTAATTTTGGTATGTGGGGCTTATCTAGAAAATTGTCCATCTTCTTAAATTTTTCCAATTCTGTGGAGTAAAGTTTTTTAAGTATGACCTGATGATTCTCTGGATTTCTTCAGTGTCTGTTGTTATGTCCCCCTTTTCCTTTATGATTTTGTTGATTTGGATATACTCTCTGTGTCTTTTGGTTAGTTTGGATAATGGTTTGTCTATTTTGTTTAATTTCTCAAAGAACCAACTCTTTGTCTCATTGTTTCTTTGCATTGTTTTCTTTGTTTCTATTTTATTGATTTCAGCCCTCAATTTTAATGTTCTTTACTATCTACTCCTTCTGGGTGAGTTTGCTTCTTTTTTCTAGCACTTTCAGTTGTTTTGTTAATTCACTAATGTGGGATTTTGTTGTGCAGTTATTTTCATTAAATTTTAGGAAGTCTTTTATTTCTTTCTTTATTTCTTCCATGACCCAGTGCTGGTTCAGTTGATCATTGCTCAATTTCCATGTGTTTGTGGGATTTCTGAAATAATGTTGCTGTTGAATCTAACTTTAACCTTTGGTGATTTGATAGGGTACAAGGGTTTATTTCAATCTTTTTTGTATCTGTTGAGGTTTTCTTTGTTACCAAGTATGTGGTTTATTTTTGAGAAGGTTCCATGAGGTACCGAAAAGAAAGTATATTCTTTTGTGTTTGGGTGGAATGTTCTGTAGATGTCTGTTAACTCTATCTGAGTCATAACATCTGTTAGTTCCCTTATTTCTTCCTTAAGTTTCTGTCTGTAAGAACAGTGGTGAAAGTGGAGTGTTGAAGTTTCCCACTATTAGTGTGTGAGTCTTGTAGTAATGTTTGTTTTACAAATGCAAAAGCCCATGTGTTTGGGGAATCAATGTTATGAATTGAGATTTCCCCTTATTGGACTTTTCCTGTGGTGAATGTATAATGACCTTCTTTATCTTTTTTGATTTATTTTAGTTTGAAGTATATTTTGTTAGATATTAGGATAGCTACACCAGCTTGTTTCTTAGGTCCATTTGATTGGAATTTTTTTTCCAATCCTTTTCTCTGAGGTAATGTTTGTCTGTGAGATTGATGTGTGTTTCTTGTATGCAGCAGAAGGATGGATTCCATTTTCATATCCAATCTATTAGCCTCTGTCTTTTCATAGGTGAATTGAGACCATTTAATATTAAAGGATACTAATGACCAGTGATTGCTAGCTTCTGTTATTTTGCTTTCATTGTTGATGTCATTGTGTGTTCAGTTCCCTTTTTGGGGGTTGGCTGCTGTAAGTTCATCTATTTCCTGTTTTCTTGTGAATGTAGTTGATTTCATTGGATTGGCATGTTCTTCTAGTACTTTCTGTAGGGCTGGGTTTGTGGATAGGTATTATTTAACTTGGTTTTATTGTGTAGTATTTTGTTTTCTTCATCTATAGTTATTGAAAACTTTGCTGAGTGAAGTAGTCTGGGCTGGCATCCATGGTCCCTTAGTGTCTGCATAATGTCTGACCAAGACCTTCTGGCTTTCATTGTTTCCATTGAGAAATCAGGTGTAATTCTGAAAGACCTGCCTTTATATATTACCTGGCCTTTCTCTGTCACAGCTCTTAATATTCTTTCTTTACTCTGTATGTTTATTGCTTTGATTAATATGTATTGAAGGAACATGTTTTTTTGGTCCAGTCTATTTGGTGGTCAGTAAGCCTATTTTATTTTCATAGGCATGTCCTTCTTTAGGTTGGGAAAGTTTTCTTCTATGATTTTGTTGAATATATTTTCTATGCCTTTGAGTTGGACTTTTCCTTCTTCTACTCCTATTGTTCTTTTCATGGTGTCCCTGATTTCCTGCATGTTTCATGTTAAGGATATGTTGGATTTAAAATTTTCATTGACTGTTGAATGTGTTTCCTCTATCATATCTTCAATGCCTGAAATTCTTTCTTCCATCTCTTGTATTCTTTTGTTTATGCTTGCATTTATGGTCATTTACCCAGATTTTCCATTTTCAGAATTCCCTCAGTTTGTGTTTTCTTTATTGCCTCTATTTCAGATTTTAAGTCTTGAATCATTTCCTTCACTTGTTTGATTTTTTTTCTTGGTTTTATTTAAGGGATTTATTGATAACTTCCAATTTTTTTTGTATTTCTTTTCCTCCATTTCTATAAGGGAACCCTGCTTTGGGGCTAGGGTTTGGGTCTCTTTCTGCCACTGCTTCCAGGGTCATGTTCAGTCCTCCCACTGATGCTGCTGTGGCCCTAAAGCTTGAACCTCCCTCTGACCTTAAACTTTAATCTTATGAAGACATAAAGATGGATTAGAAGGGCCACTGAATTTTTGTTCCTCTTACTATTATGGCCAAATTGAATATGTATCTTTTCTTCCTGTTTTATATTATTAATTTGGTTCTTTTAATTGGCTTCTTGAAGACAGGTGGCTGAACCTGGTTTCTTGGGTACAGACTGTGAAATCCAAATTTGTTAATATGAGTGCCAGTTTGTATGTGCCACTAAAGAGGAACACAAATGGAACCTGAGATAGATAATTAACTGGTAATTTATTGGGAAATATATTCTCACAAGAGGAATCAGTGACCAGATTTGGTACTCTGTGAAGTCCAGTCTCAGATACTTCCTGAAGCTGGCTGTACCCCGACAGAGTGACTGCCCGGCTCTCTCTCACCCTTTTCTACACCCTTCTATGTACCAGTGACCATGTCAAACATGTAATCAGGGTCTCTCCCTACATGCCACAGCACTTGTATGGAGATCAGAAGAATACTTTTAGGAGTTGATTTTCTTCTTCCACCACGGGTTTCAGGGATCTGTCACAGGTCATCAGGCTTGCATACACTTCTATCTGCTGAGTCATTTTCACTGAACCATCTTGTATTTTTGAGACGGGTTCTCTTATTGAACAAAGAACTCAAGAATTTTCTAGAGTGAAACCCTCAGAATCCTCTATCTCTGCCCCCAGTGCTGGGTTTACAGGCATGTGCTGCCATCATGGCTTTTTAATGTGAGGGCTCGGGATCTAAGCTTGGGTCCTCATGATCGTTCAGCAGGCACTTTACCAACTAAGCCACTTTTCTAGCCAAAAAGACTTGGTTTTATAATGACATTTATTTTACTTAAAAGCAGCAAGGAATTTTGGGAGTGATACATAGAAGACAAGTCCCAAATGCTGAGATTCCCCTGGAATCACTGCATAAACTGGCCTGTTCTCGGGCACTCTTCTGAGTGCTTATCTCCTCACATCTACTCTTCCACAGTTCCCAATCACAGGTGGTGGCACCAAAGAATATTCTCAGTTGCACAACAAAACTTATGGGCAATGTAAAAACACCACAACAAGGTAATTTCCTTTTGCAAAAAGTGTGTGCTGTGATCCACAATGGGCTACCAAGCTCACATGACCAAGGTGGCTTACCTTTTTATCCCTAATGTTCAAGAAAAATGAATGTTCTTTATTGCCTGAGGTTCAACCTCACAGTCTACTTCTGACTCTGAACTGGAAAATGTTGGAAAGGGGGATTTGGAAAGGGGAACATAAGGAGAAGTAGGCACATATCCATTAAAGCTAAACCAAAGCTCCACCATAGCCATTCTATTACCTGTAAGGCAGTGTTGAAAAACCAGGCCTTACTTCTCAGAATGACAGTGTGAAGAGACCCACTCTCCTTGGGTTGATGGGCAAGTGCTACGCACTATGCACTATGCACTATAAACATTGTTAACTTCTACTCATTGTTGGTAGTCCAAAAGTTCTTTAAATTCTTATCCTAAGAGCTGGAGAGATGGCTCGGAGGTTAAGAGCACTGACTGTTCTTCCAGAGGTCCTGAGTTCAATTCCCAGCAACCACATGGTGGCTCACAACCACCTTGAATGAGATCTGGTGCCCTCTTCTGTCATGTAGGCAGTAGACTGTATACAAAATAAATAAATAAAATCTTTAAAAATAAATTCTTATCCTAAGCATGCCTGATGCTCAATTTTTGTAAATAAATCAGGAGTACAGTGAGAGTGGGGCAATCTGATTCCCTAATGATTATTGAACTCTTGCTCACTGCTCAGGCTACCATGCACAGAGGACTATTGCTCAAACTACTCATGCCAGCACCAGCCATCTTGAACAATCTACAAGCTCCTTGTCTAAACCACAGGGCCATTACAGCTGATTACCGGGGCTCTTGAAGGGATATTTGAAACAGCTTGCTTTAGACTCTTTGCAACCACAAGATTTGGTGAACTTTAGATGACCCAGCAGCCACATCCATCTAGGACAGAGAGGAAGCACTTCTTCTGGAAGCGTAACAACAGGACCCCAGTGACTGGTGCTAAAGAATCAAGGCTTGCAAATGGCCCAAACATACATTTCCATTACTAACTAGTATATGAGGCAACACTGGGCCAAATGCCCCTTCTCTGATTATGTAAGCAGATGAGAGAAGCTTGATGAAAAACTTGTTTCTGTGGTGTGTCTTGTCTGTAGAAGCTGAGCCAGTCACATTCAGAAGAAGTGGCAGAGACAGCAGAATGGCAATGGTGGCTGAGGAGGCAGGAGGCTGGTGTGAGCAAGTGATGAGGCAGCCAGTTAAAAAAGCAGCTGAACAATTCAAAAGGATTAAGGACAAGAAAGGGGGCAACATAGGTAGAGAAAGAAGAAAAAGAGCGGGCAGAAAGATGAGACTAAAAATGTTCAAAAGGCTGTAAGGAGCCAGAGGATATAACCTGCAGGCTCTGGTCACCAACAGTTCCTCCAGAATGCTATTAGGTCTTTGAGATGAATGTCTCAGACCCCAGTCCAAAAGAAGAATCACTGGCCAGTCTTTTGGAATCTTGTCTTCCCAGGCCTACTGAAGAGTTCCAACACCAGTGCCTGGAATCCCAATATCCATGCTTGCCCGAAAGCCTCAATGTCATTTATCAAGGACTGAAGACTCTTAGCCTCCTAGGCCTACATAAGAACTCTACTTTTAGGGCCAAGGTCTCTATAACCAAGGCCTCAGCAAAGACTGTAACACTAGAGATATACCTGTTGCTACTAGCACCTGCTGCAACCAAACATGAGGGAAAGTGAAACTCTAAATCAGCAGTTTTCAACCTGTGGATGGAGCTCAACCCCTTTCAGAGGGGTTGTCTGAGACCATCAGAAAACAGATATTTACATTACAATAACAGTTTTGAGTTAGTAACAAAAATAATTTGATGGTTGGGGGTCACCACAACATGAGGAACTGTGTTAAAATGCTACTGCATTAGGAAGGTGGGGAACCACTTGAGTATAATGGCTTAAATTTGCAGAGATGTCCTGTGTCTACTGATAGTTTCTATCCAGGTAGAGAAAAGGGATCTGTTTGGCAACAATGACACTTTAAATACCTTTGAAAACCCTAGAGGCTCCTCTCCCATGAAGTTGTTTCTCTTCTGATTCTGGACTCAGACTACTTTCAAACTCAGAGTAAATGCTTTTTTAACATCTTGTAATTTGTTTTTGAGATATAAAGTAGGTAACACTTAGTGGGTATTGCACTTGTTACTTGTTGCTTTTATTATACATTACATAGCATATAATATACTCTATTATCTGCATATTTATTATATAATAAGAAGGAGAATTTCTATGGAAATATCCAGGGAGGTCAATGGCGGGTAAACTCTTAAAGGTGAGAAGGAAGACATTTACATAAGTTGCTTGGATACAAAGCAGAGTTCTCTGGTCTTAGAAACTCAAGGCAGGAGTTGATAGCAATGTACTGATGACTGTACTATTACTGAATAAATTCTGTCTGGAATATTTGGTCTGAATTGTTGCAGTTTCACTGTATATTAAAAGTAGATTTTGCTACACAATTGTGCACATGTACACAAGACTTGTAATGCATTTTGTGCCTACACAAAGAGAAATCTCTTCAGGGCCTTTAGATAGTCCAGACACAACAGGGCTGATGCACATAGGAATTCATGGAGAACATGACAACATGTGTTAGGCCTGCACAGGTCCAAGCTATATGGTACCTCAGCACTGAGAAGGGGAAGTGGACACGAGCTATTCCTAACCCAGGAGCTATCTTCAATTAACAACTGCTTGCAAAGGAAAAATTACTTTTTTCCAATGGAGGCTTACTGGGCATATATATAAACCACACTTAATGACAGGTCCCATGCCCAGCAGTAGATAAACAACAGAAAACAAACTCACTGATGTTTATATAGATTGGTTTTTTGCCTCAGAATATTTTGTTTGGGCATTTTTTCTATCTTCCTTGTCTTTTGCTTGTATATTATAGTTTCAAATTTTGTGTTTTTATGGGTTATGGTGTGCATTTCTTGTGATTTTTTAAAAATTATGCTTTCTTTTATTTGTTTGTTTTCTAAAGAAAGAAAGATGTGGTGACATATTATTTATGATTTATTAAAGCTTGCCTAAAGATTCAGAAATCAAAATCAGCCTCAAGCTACAGACTCCCGAGGTGCAGGAGACAAAGGCAGATAGATCTCCATGAGTTCAAGGCCACCCAGGGCTACACGGGATTGAATCAGTCTAAAAGAATAACAGAGCTCGCGCCTTTAATTCCACAGCCCATGAGAGTTATTTACGACAGGAACAGGGTCTCAGAGCTGGCACTCATTCTCCAGCCACACTGAAGAAAGGAAGGCATATAATCTCAGGATTCTCCAGCCACACTGAGGAGAGCATAGCAGTCTGGGATTTCAGCCTGAGGTTTGGTGGAGCCAGGATGTCCCTTTCAGCCTGAGGTAGAGGTCAGAGCTAGTGCCCAGATGCTTTGCCATCTTCACCTTGAAGCTTGAATCCTAATGTCTGTCTCTGGGTCTTTTATTTTTCATACTACAGAAAGAAGGCATGGAGTTGGGTGGATGGAGATGATCTTGGAGGTAACTGGGGAAGGGAAACTGTGATCAGAATATACTGTCTAAAAATTATTTTCAATTAAAAAGGAAAAAAGTCCTTATAGGGTCTGAACAGATGACTCATGAGTTAAGGTGCAGGCTCCTGTTGCAGAGGGCCTTAATTTTGTTCCTAATGTCCATATCAAGCACCTGTAACTTCACAACCACCCACAACTCCAGCCCCCACACTTAAAAATGAATATTTAAAAAGTGAAAGTCCTTGTAACATAGCTATGGCCTATAGGCACACATGACTTTGAGCCACATCTGCATGTAACATTCTAGCCGGTTTCATAATATCTGGTAACAGTTACTTTCTTATTTAATTCTCATAGAACATTTAAGAATTATTTACCCAAAAAGGAAGACTGTAAGACACTAGATCATCTTCCTAATGTCTAGAACTAGCTTCTACCTGGCAGTGGGATGGGATTCTTCACTCGCTCTGTGTCACCAGCCTTTCTGGTACATAGTTCATGGTAAATCATGCTGCTTACACAAAAAGAAAAGATTAGTAGAGGTGAACAAGGCAAACAGTTTCTATAAATTCAGAAAACAAAGCCAGTTGCACAGAGGCCAACATCTAGAGGCTTGGGGAAGAGAAATAGGGTCCAGCTGTGTACACAGATGTCAGCACCTGCATCCCACTGAGCTTAGTGAAGGCTCCCTCCCTCACACAGGCACTGACTGAAACTCAAGCTGTCAGGTGGTGCAAGCTTGCCATTGCTCTGTCTTCAGGCCATGTCAATGTGCCCTGGTGGATGTGCTCTATGTGATCCCTCTGGAACTCCAAATGGGGCAGAATTAGAAAGAAGCTCATCTTCACTTCCAGCCCTGCAAGTAGCCAGTCCCTCCACTCAGAGCCCTGCTAGTCTTCATGTAATTGACTTGATAAGACTTTCCTTTCTGAGTGTAACTCATGATTTCTATACCCGGCCCTCTTCTAAAGGAGCCCTTTAATTCCTATTAAAAATAGTAGTGGTAGTAATGGTATTAGTAGTACATGTGACTGTGTGTGAGTTGGGGGGTATGTGTGTGTGTGTGTGTGTGTGTGTGTGTGTGTGTGTGTGTGTGTGTGAGAGAGAGAGAGAGAGAGAGAGAGAGAGAGAGAGTGAGTGTGATGTGTGGTGTGTATTTGGAAGATAAGGGGCACACATGCCACAGTGCACATGTTGAGGTTAGAAGACATCTATCACCAGCCTAAAACAAGGCCTTAATGATCTACCTGTCCCAAACCAAAAAGACTGCAAATCTATAAGTCCCTGCCTACTCCTTCCTGAGTACCTCTCTATCCATATTCCTGGCTCCTCCACCCTCTCTATGGCTAGTTCCTGTCAGCTAATCACTGGCTCCTTCCTCTAATTCAAGAATAAATTTTTTAACACAATCTCAGAGTTTCACAGTACAATCAAATATCCTGCAATGAGAATGTCTTATGATGTTCACTGTGCTCTTGAGTTATTCACATACCTAAAAAAAAATAAAAAATAAAAAATGCACTTTCAAATTTCTCATGGGAATCCTAAATACAAAGTGTGTGTTCTACCACTGAGCTACATCTCTGCCCTTGAGGACTACTACATAGATCCCCAGGTAATAAAGTATAGTGTGTTTGTGAAAAAGAATTGAAAATGGAGAAAACATTATAGCAACTGTATAAGCACATGTCCTATATTTACTCCCAAGACCATATCTAATCAAGATTAATTAGAGGAGGCTGGGGTATGCTTTGGTATCATTGTGCTGTCTGGAAATTTCCTTTGCCAAATAACTTGGTCCATTACTTTTGAATGAAATCTCATTTATATTTTTAGGATTTAGGCAGACTGTAGCCAGATTCTTTGCCAAAATATAACACATTGGGGTCCTAACCCAAGTAACTGTAGAGTCTTTCCCCTCTGAGATAGCACAAGCACCCCATGTTGTTCGCATGGAACCCTGATTGTATTGCTTGGTTTTCTTATTGCTATGACAAAATATCTGGCAAAAGCACCTTAAGGAAGGGAAGGTTTCTTTTGATTCACGGTTTGAGTGTACAACTCACATGGTGGGGGAGGTGTGGTTGTAAGAACAGCTCTAGGTAACTGTAGGAGCCTGAGCTGGATGGCCACATTGTGTCCACAGTCATAAAGCATAGACACAGGCATTGCTGCTTTGTATGCTTTTAGGCTAGAAGTGAAGGCCATTGAGTGGTGATGACTACATTCAGGGTGCATTTTTCAACCTCAGTCAAATGTCTCACAGACATGTCCACATGCAAATCTCCTTAAGTCATATCTAGTTGATCATCATGATGAACCATTATATTGAAATTACAAATTCCCTCAGAATGGCCTCTTATGCTCTGCTCATACTCCAGGCCCTGTGCAATCACAAACTTCAAAATAGTTTTAAAGGACTATCACACAAAGCCATGTTATTACAATGGTTGTACTCCTTGACACTAATTCTCTGAGTTATTGTTCTCCTTGCTGTGACCAAATATCTGACAAGAAGAAAACAAGAGGAGGTAAGATTTATTATGGGTCATGGTTTGAGAGGATATAATCAAATATGGGAGTGGGTGGAAACCATGGTATCAAATGGATTATGATAGTAGGAGAAAAATGGTAGCTGCTTTCTTATATCTCAGTGGATCAGGAAGCCCAACAGGTAACATTTTGTGTGTGTTTATGTATATTATTTGTGTGTGTATCTGTCTGTGTGTGTCTATGTATGTGTATTTCTGTGTGTCTGTGTGTAGAGTAGCACTAGAAAGAGGCCACATATATTTCAGGCAATAGAGTTAGAGGAACAGCATTCCCAAGGCCAAAGGAGCTCTGATGATGCCACTGAGAGCCTTAGATATGGGATATGGATCTTCAGCAGCTTGTATTTGCCTTGTTAGTTTTATTTATTTTGATTCAACCTTTCCTTGCTGTACTTTCATTGTCCCTGTTTGTGAATGGGAAATTTTACTCTGTGTCCTTGTATATTAGACAATGTAACCTGGCTTTTTATTATATTGGGGCTCCAAGTTAAGAGATTACTGTCAGGGGCTGGAGCGATGCCCAAAATTTAGAGCACTGGCTGCTCTTCCAAGGTCCTGAGCAACCACATGGTGGCTCACAAACATCTATAGTGAGATCTGGTGCCCTCTTCTGGCCTGCAGGCATACATGCAGGAAGAACACTGTATACTTAATAAGTAAATATGTCTTCAAAAAGAGAAAGAGATTGCTGTCGGTCTTAGAAAAATGTTTGAACTTAGTCTTCAGAGCCATATGAGAACTGTTAAGAATTTTAGGACTCCTAGCAAGGAATACATGGATTTTGCATTATGAAATGAATATAAGACTTTCAGAGTCATGGGTAGAATATTATGACTTAACAGTGATGTATAGGGGTATCAAGTTGACAAGGTACAGACTTGAGGGATTTAAACTTGCCAGTTTCACTAGATTCAGAGTTATACTTCTGATGTGCCTGAGAGGGCAATTCCAGACCCGCTTAAGAGATGAATGAAGGGACAGGCAGTGATGGTGCACGCCTTTAACCCCAGCATTCAGGTGGCTGAGGCAGGCAGCCTCAATATCTGAGATTGAGCCCATCCTGGTCTACCGAGTTAGTTCCATAACAGCCAAGGCTACACAGACAAACCCTGCCTCAGAGAGAGAGAGAGAGAGAGAGAGAGAGAGAGAGAGAGAGAGAGAGATCCCTGCTCTAAATACAGATGAACTGTCCCTTGGGATAAGGCCCAGATGGAATGAAAAGGCAGAAAGAAAAGAGCAGAGAGAACAGAGCACAAGCTTTCCTGTTACAAATTCAAGGTGATCACTCATCTCACATGGCCACCACCATGGCATATTCTTCCCAGGAATGCCGGTGGCCAAACCTAGCAAGATCTAGGAAGTACTCCCCACTAAGGAACCTCTAGCTATGAAGCTCCTAAAATCCAGAGAAGGCAATAGAAATCAATGAACAGAAAATCCATCGAACAAAGACATGAACAAATACAAACATACATCTAGAATTATAATCATCCCTAATTCAGATGCCTAGACACCAACTTAAAACACAATCAATAACACCCAGGACAATATATCTCCACTAGATCTCAGCAACCCTTCTACAGTAGGCCCTGAGAAGTGTAATATATAGCTGAATCAAAAAACAAGGACTTCAAAATAGCTACTATGAATATTCTCAAGGATATAAAGAGGATAGGAATAAATCTATTAATGAAATATATTAAAACACAAGCAACAAATGAAATAAAGAAAACAGCTCAAGATGTGAAAGTGGAAATGGAATCAATAAAGGAAACCTAAACTAAGGCAGAGCTGGAAATGAAATTTAGGAATGCAACCTGGAACTTTAAAGACAAGCCTCATCAACAAAATATAAGGGATAAAAGAGAGACTCTCTGGCATTGAACATTCAGTAGAATGAATTGATATCTAGGTTAAGAGAAATGTTAAATTGAGAAAACTCCAGACACAAAGCACCCAGGAAATCTGGGACACTATGAAAATATTAAAACTAAGAATAATAGGAATACAGGTCAAAGAAGAAACTCAGGTCAAATGCATGGAAAATATTTCCAACAAAAATCATAGAAAAAAACTTTCTCTAACATAAAGAAGCAGGTGTCTATCAAGATACAAACAGAACACCAAATAGACTGGGCAAGAAGAGAAATTCTGCACAATACATAATAATCAAAACACTAAGTTACAGGACAAATAAAGCATATTAAAAGCTGCAAGGGAAAAAGTAACATAAAGGCAGACCTATTAGAGTAACAGCTGATTTCTCAATGGAAACTCTAAACCAGAATGGCCTGAATGAATGTTCTAGAAACTGGCAAGAGAACACAGATGCCAGCCCACATGACTATGCCCAGCAGAACTTAGACATTACAAAATGACTCAATGGCACTTTTGGAGGTTCTTTGTCTCATAACGCTTCGACTGATCTTTTCTGGACTTGTGGTGGCACAAGTATTTAATCACAGCTCTCAGGAGGCAGACGTGGGTAGATCTCTGAGTTTAAGGACACCTTGGTCAATGAGTTCCAGGACAGCTAAGAATATACAGAGAAACCCTGGAGATAGAAAAAGAAGGACAGGGGACACTGAAGAAAATAATTGAAAAATATATCAAGAGATGGAAAGATATCCTATGTTTACAGGTTGGTAGAGTTAATGCAGTAAAAATGGCCATCCTACTAAAAGCAATCAACAGATTATACAATCTCCATCAAAATTTTAACACAACTTTTACAGAACTTGAAATAACAATTCTCAACTTCATATGGAAAAACAAAAGGCCTAGGATAGCTAAAAAATATTCCTGAACAACAAAAGAAGTAATAGAGGTATCACCATCTATGATTTCAAATTGTATGGTAGAGCTATAGTAGTAAAAGTCACATGAAATAGGCATAAAAAGAGACAAAAGAGACACATTGATCAATGGAATTGAATCAAAGACCTAGACATAAATTTGTAAACCAATGGACCCCTGGTTTTTTTGTTTGTTTGTTTGTTTGTTTGTTTGTTTTTAAGAGTCAGAAACCACACTGGAAAAAAGACAGCATCTTCAACAAATAGTTCTAGTCTAACTGAATATCTGCATCTGCATCTGTGGAGGAATGCAAATAGACCCATATTTATCACTCTTCTCAAAAAGAAATCCAAATTGATTGAAGACCTCAACATAAAACCAGATACAGTAACCTGATAAAAAAAATAAAGTGGGAAATAGCCTTGAATGCATTGACACAGTAGACAACTTCCTGAATAGAACACTAATAGCACAGGCATTAGGATCAACAATTAATAAATGGACTCATGAAATTGAAAAGCTTCTGTAAGGCAAATGACGCCATTAATAGAACAAAATACCGGTTTACAGAATGGGAAAATATTTTTACCAATTCAACATCTGATAGAAGTCTAATATCCAAAATATATAAAGAACTAAAGAAAGATAATTACAATACAAACAATCCAATTAAAAATGAAGTATAGATCTAAACAGAATTGTCAATAGAGGAATCTCAAATGGCTGAAAAACACTTAAAGAAATGTTCAATATCCTTAGCCATCAGGGAACTGCAAACCAAAAATACTTTGAGATTCCATCTTACACCTGTCAAAATGTCTAAGATTAATAATACAAGTGACAACTCATGCAGGTGAGGATGAGGAGTAATGGGAACACTCCTCCGATGATAGTGGGAGTACAAACTTGTACAGTTATTGTGGAAACCAATATGGCAGTTCCTCAAAAAAAAAAAAAACCATGGAAATCTATCTACCTCAGCTGTACCACTCTTGGGCATATACCCAGAGGATGCGCCAACCTACCATAAAACTCTTGCTCAACTATGTTCATAGAAACTGTATTCATAATAGCCAGAAATGGAAACAACCTAGATATATTTCATCGATAAGTTGATAAAGGAAATTAGTACATTTACACAATGGAGTATTACATAGTGCTTAAAACAAAAAAATGGCATCATGAAATCTGCAGGCAAATAGATACAACTAGGAAAAAGTCATCCTACGTGATTAACCTAGACCCAGAAAAACAAACATGGCATGGATTTACTTATAAGTGGATATTAGCTGTTAAGTAAATGATAATCAAGCTACAATCCACAAACCCAGAGAGGTTAGGCAAAGAGGAGGGCTATAGAAGGGAAGCATGGATCTCTCTGGGAAGGGGAACTAGAATAGATTCCGTGGGTGGGCTGGGGGTAGATGGAGATAGAAGTGGGGGATTGAAGAAGAGAATGCAGGGAGAGACAGCTGAAATTGGGGAGAATTTGGGGCATGGTGTGGAAACCTAGTACAATGGAAACTTCCTAGAATACTTCAGGGTGACCCTATTGAGGACCCCTGGTAATGGAGGATATACAGTCTGAACTGGCCGTCTTCTGTAGCCAGGCAAAGCTTCCAGTACTGGGTTACATTTAGTTGAGTTGTTGTCTGAGGGGGTCTCAAGGATATCCCTAAAAGAGTGATGCTAGGACAGAAAATGGGTCTCTGAAAACTGACAGTGCAGGTATGTGTGGGGGGGTAACAGAGAGAGGGAGGAAGACAGAGAGAGAAGGGGAAGGGAGAGAGAGAGAATCTAAATTGGAGGTCTCTATTGGGTCCCTCCCTTTGGAGATCAGGGAATTACACTGAAGAGGTGGAGGAAAGACTGTAGGAGGGGATGGGGAACACCAGAAGAACACAGTCCACTGAATCCACTAAGCAGGGCTCACATGCCCTCACAGAGACTGAAGCAGCAAGCACGGGGCCTGCACGGGTCTGCACCAGGTCCTCTGTGTGTATGTTATGGCTGCTAGCCTGGTGTTTCTATGAGACTCCTAAAAGTAGGAGCAGGTTTATCTCTGACCTTCTTAGACTTCTTTTCTTGTGTCCGGTTGCCTTGCCTAGCCTCAGTATGAGGGCTTTTGCCTTGTCTTGTTGTATCTTGTTGTTTTTGTGTTTGGCTGTTGTCTCTTTTCTGAAGAGGAAACAGGGAATGGATCTGGGGAAGAGAAGAGAGGGCAGGAAGAGTGGAAAGAGGGTAAATTGTGGTTGAGATGTTTTGTATGAGAGGATATTCTATGAGAGAGAGAGCAAGAGAGAGAAACTGTATAAATCCCTTATGTATATACTGTGACTCTGTGTGGCTTTTATGGCATTTCTCTGTGTGTGAGCCTCTGTGTCTATGTGTGTTTCTTGAAATTTTTGTTTGGCTTTTTCTTCTGTTCCTTTGTTTTGTCTTATTATGGTTTGTCTACTTTTATGTTATCTAATTTTATCTTATTGTTATTATTTTAGGCGCCTATTTGTATCCTAATGAAAGAAAGGAAAGGATGAACAAACAAACAAAGGAAGGGTATGGAATTGGATAGGTGGGGAAGTGGGGAGAATCTGTGAAGAGTTGGGGGAAGGGAACCACAATGAAAATATATTGTATCAAAATATCCACTTTCCTGCCTCTGCCTCCCGAGTGCTAAGACCGAAAGCATGCACTACCACTGTCCAGCCTGCTCTGCTTTTCAAAGCTATCTCAAATAAGAATATTGAAACAGCAAATGAAATATGCTGAAGACACAAAGGTATGTGGCCTTTGAGTATAGTCTCAACACTCTTTTTTTTCCATTTTTTAATTTGAAGTAGAAGCAAGATTGTTTTACATGTCAATCTCAGTTCCCTCTCCCTCCCCTCCTCCCCGTCCCCCACCTACCTACCTTATCCCCTTTCTGCTCCCCAGGGAGGGTGGGGCCTTCCATGGGGGATCTTCAGATAGACTCAGCACTCTTCTCACTCTTCTCTCACCTTGAGATTTCATCTGCAATGGGAAATTCTTTTTTCTTTAGCATAATTTCTTTATTGATTCTTTGGGAATCTCATATCATGTACCCCACTCGGCTCACCTCCTAGTCCCCCATATCCTTCCTTCACCCCTGTAGCACCCCACGCAAAGAAAAAATTTTAAAAAACTACCAAAACAAAACAAAACAAAACAAAACAAAAAACTTCTTTGCATCTTCATATTTCTTGCCTCTCCAACACCTCTTCATCCATCTTGATGACATTGGGAGCTGGGGTGTGTCATATAATATACCCTTTTGTCCAATCAGCTTTATAAGCAAATATTCATTGCAATGAGTCATTGGTCTAGTTCAAGGCCACTGGTTTCTGGCACACAATCATCACTGGATCTTCACTGAAACTCCTCTCAGATATCCTGCAGCTGCCCCGAGTCATGGAGATCCTTCGGGTATCCTTCCACAGGATTAGTCCCTTCAAGAGCTCCAGCAGGTCCTAAATGGGGTAGATGCTAGGGTGGACCAACCCAATGCCAGGCTGTGGGCCTGGGGGGTAGCAAAGCTGGTAAGTCTGGACCACTGGGGCTACCCCCTAAAGGCAAGGGGTCAGAGTCAACTCCCCTACTCCCATGCCATCAGGGTCATTTCTCCTCCACCCACGGTGAGGAACGGGACCATCCCTCCCGTGTGTGTGTGTGTGTGTGTGTGTGTGTGTGTGTGTGTGTGTGTGTGTGTGTGTGTGTTGAGGGGGTAGCTGTCTTGCTGCAGTGTCCAGTAAGGGTCAGGACCTGCTTTCCCAGGGCCAGTGAAGGTCAGGGTCAGCACAACATGGCCCTCTGATTTCATCACACATGGTTCCTATGGTCCCCTGAGGTGACATAGACCACAGACATCAACACAGACCCCAGATGCAGGTGGACCATGGACCCAGACATGGCTCTTGGCAGCAACATCCTGAATCCACTTGGAAGCACTCAGATTTGGAGAACTCTGGTGGCAGCACAGCCCCTGGACACCAACAAGGCCATGGGTTGTGACTCCAACTCCAGGCATCCATGTGACCTTTGGTGGTCACATGGGCCTTGGACTTGAACACAGACCCTGGCTGCAGTAGAACCAAAGACCCAGACATGGTCCTTGGCAGCAGCCGGGTCAGGGTGTCACCATTTCCCCAGGTGGCAGTGTAGCCATTCAGATCAGCCCCAGCAGCAGGCCCTGGTGTCCTGATGCAAAAAGCCCCACTTCTGGCTGCTCCTCCAAAGACCTCTCCTTTCAGCCTGCCGCCTACACCTCCTTCTGCCCTCTCCCTCCTCCTGTCAGCCACTTTCTCAACATCCTAAAGCTGTAGTCCCTCCTGCAGACAAAGCTATCTCTCAGCTCTCCCCAACAATCTTACAGGTTTTTGTTTCACCAGACATTTTGATGCCAGTGTGACGACCAAGTATATGGTAGAGCAATGGGAGAAAAAGAGAGGCAGAAAGGTTCATGTGCTGTGGTAAGAGGCAGACCTGAGGAAGCCAGAGCTTCGAGAAATCAGTAGATGTTGGTGGCCTCTTTGCCACCCAGGACCAGGATGACATCCAAGCCTGGGTTGCTACCTGTAGCCATATCTGTGTCCGTGACAGTGGAGTCTTTGTTGACATCCATGACCAATGTTGCCACCAAAGACATGCAGATGCCTGGGATATGATCTGCCACCTGTGGCCATTTTGGTGTCCAGAGGCCAAGCTGCCAATGAGGTCATGTTGATCTGAGTGACCTGTGCCACCACTGGGAGATATGATGATATCCAGGCCTGGGCTGCTGCCAGGCCCATGTCTGGCCCCTCGTCTTGCCACAGTCAAGGTCTGAGTTGATGTCCATGGCTCCAGTAATCACTGAAGGTTGTGCAGATGACTTGGATCTAGTCAAACACCTGAGTCCATGTTGGTCTCTGGGGGCCACACTTTTTCTAGGGCCATGCTAATCTGGATGGCCTGTGCCACACTGACAACCAAGCCAGGGCTTTGGCAATGGGCCATGTCTGGATCCATGGCCCTACCACAGCCAGGATCTGGGTTGATATCTGTGACTTCTGATACCACTAAACACCATGCAAATACCCAGGATCTGGGCTGTCACCTGAGGCCAGGTGGGGATCTGAAGGTCATGCTGCAGCTGGGGACATACATATCTGAGTGGCCTGTGCTAGTATTCAGGCATCTGTACTGGCCTGCCCTTGGGGTTCTGACAGGATACTTCCTCAGCTGCAGCCACTAAGAGCACCTCCTGTGCACAGTCACTACATTCCCTTTTAAAAGGGCCCTTCCAGCCTCCCATCTCTTGTTTTCTCTCTCTCTCTCTTCTCTCTCTCCTTCTCTGTCTGTCTGTCTCCCCCCCCCATTTGCCTCTCTCTTCTCTTCTGCTGCTCCTCCTGTCTCCAGAGTCTGGTCTCCCTTCTCCCCTCCCCCCTTTTTCCATTACTTTTTCCCTTATACTACTACTACTACTACTACAAAAAAAAAAAAACAAAAAACAAAAAACCTCCATGTCACATGGCATCTTTCTGGAACCACTTTTCGTCCATTTTTTATTTAAATTAGAAACAAGATTGTCTTATATGTCAATCCAAGTTACCTCTGCCTCCCCTCCTCCCCTGCCCCCCACTAACTCCCTATCCCATACCCTTTCTGCTCCCCAGGGAGGATGAGGCTTTCCATGGGGGGTCTTCAGAGTCTTTCATATCCTTTGGAACAGAGCATAGACTCTCTCCTATGTGTCGAGGCTGAGAGAGTATCCCTCAATGTGGAATGGGCTCCCAAAATACATTCGTATGCTAGGGATAAATACTGATCTACTACCAGAGGTCCCATAGATTTCTGAGGCCTCCTCACTGACACCCATGTTCAGGGAGTCTGGATCAGTCCTATGCTGGTTTCCCAGCTATCAGTATGAGAACCATGAGCTCCCCCTTGTTCAGTTCAGCTGTTTCTGTGGGTTTCACCAGCCTGGTCTTGACCCCTTTGCTCATCACTCCTCCCTCTCTGCAACTGGATTCCAGTTCAGTTCATTGTTTAGCTGTGGGTGTCTGCTTCTGCTTCCATCAGCTGCTGGATGAAGGCCCTAGGATGGCATATAAGGTAGTCATCAATCTCGTTTTCAGGGGAGGGCATTTAAGGTAGCCTCTCCACTGTTGCTTAGGTCATCTTTGTAGATCTCTGGACATTTCAATAGTGCCAAATTTCTCTTTAAACCTATAATGGTTCCCTCTATTATGGTATCTCTTATCTTGCTCTCCTCTATCCCCTCCCCCCCAACTCATCCTTCCTGCTCTCTCATGTCCTCCTATCCCCTCCTCTTCAACAGCCTGCACTGTCACAAGTGCCATGGTGATGTCTGTGCCTGAGCTGCAACTAAGAGCCATGTCTGAGTCCATGACCTTACCGCAGTCAGAGTCTGTGTTGATGTCTGTGGCTAATACCACTGAAGACAATGTTGATGTCAGGGATCTGGGCCACTACCTGGGGCCATGATGGTGTCCAAGTGCTATACTGCTGGAGACTTACCTGTCAGAGTGGCCTGCACTGCTACCTGGGACCAAGGTGAAAT
The DNA here is from genome assembly GCF_003668045.3 of Cricetulus griseus. Classification (NCBI taxonomy): domain Eukaryota; kingdom Metazoa; phylum Chordata; class Mammalia; order Rodentia; family Cricetidae; genus Cricetulus; species Cricetulus griseus. The sequence continues at coordinate 159,932,249 of NC_048595.1, forward strand.
CCAAGCCTAGGCCATGTTGTTGGTGCCAGAGGGCCATGTTGCTACCAGGGCCACACCAATCTGAGTGGCCTGTGTTTCCACCTGGGGCCATGGTGATTTGTGTTGATGTCCCTTTCTCCTAATACTCATCTGAGGCAGTGCCAATGCCAAGGGCCTGGGCTGCCACCTGGGGCCATGTTGGTGTCTGAGGGCCACACTGCCACAGGGGTCACGATGATCGAAGTGGCCTGTGTAGCCAACTGGGGCTATGGTGACACCAGACCCTGGGTTGTTGCCAGGATCATGTCTGGGTCTATGGCCCTATCACAGTTGGGGTCTGTGATGTCTGTAGCCCATGGTGCCATCAAAGGCTACATGGATGCCCAGGATCTAGGCTTCATCCTGTTGGTGTCTGAAAGCTATGCTGCCACTGGGGCCATGGTGTTATCTGGGCCAGCACTGCTGCTGAGGACCATGACTGGGTCCATGGCTTCTCCTGATACCATCAAAGGCAATGCCAATGCCAGAGGTCTGGGCTGCCACCTGTGGCCATATTGGTGTCTGAGAGCTTTGCTGCCATGGGAACCATACCAACCCAAGTGGCCTGTGCAGCCGGACAATGCTGGGGTTGGGCTGCTGCTGTGGGCCATGGCCCAACAGCAGCCAGGGTCTGGGCTGATGTCCATGGCTTGTGTTACTTCAAGCGGTCACAAGAACCATGTATATTGAAATCTGAGGGTGATGCTGAGCCAAAACTTTCCCCCAGGATAGCTGGCCTTGACCCTTGATGGACACTGTAGCAGGAAAACTGGCACCAACCCCCATGAGAGAGCTGACCCCAGCACTCAGGAGACATGATCCCATCCTTCACCACAGGTATGGGAGAGCTGGCCCCTTGACAGGGGCCTAGGAGAACTGGCTCTGCCCCTCGCCTGAGGGGGCTGTCCCAATGGCCCAGACAGACCAGCTCAACTGCCACCCAGATCCACATCCTGGGCCCTGGATTAGCTCACCCTAACATCTACCCCATCTAGGACCTGCTGGAGTGCATGAAGAAACTGATCCTGTGGAATGCTAACTGCAGGATCTCCATGACTGGGGGCAATAGCAGGATGTCTGAGAGGAGTTTTGGTGGGGGTCCAGTGATGATGATGTGCCAGAGGCCTTGAATCAGACTGGTGATTCATTGCCATGAACATTTTGCGGGTGGGCCTGATTAGACAAAAGGGGTATACTTCGTGGCACACGGATGCCTCTAGGATGAATGAAACAGTGTTGGAAAGATGGAGAATCAATGTGGGTTTTTTGTCTTGTTTTGGTTTGAATTAATTTGGGGGACATACTTTAGGGGTGATGAGTGGATATGGAGGAACTCAGAGGTGAGCAGGACTAGGGTACATGATGTGAAATGTCCAAAAAAATATGTTTAAAATAAAAAAATGCACATTGAAAGCTTAGGAAATGGCTCAATGGGTAAGCCACTTGCTGTACAAGTATGAAGACTTGAGGTCAAACTGCTAGAATCCATGTAAAGTGGGACATGGTAGCATATCCTCATAATACCAGCACTATCAAAAACAATCAAGAGATGAAGGCAGAAGAATCTATAGAATATTCTGAGCCACATAGCCTGGTAGATAAAGTGTGAGCCACAAAGACATCTTGTCTCAAACACCAGAGGACATCCACTGGCATCCACACTTGTGCCATGTGCATGCCAGGTCCCAAAAGACTGTTTTAAAATAGGGATGAGAAAAGGGGTCTTAATGTTCTTGGCAAATTCCTAAAGAACTTTCTGTCCATTGCAGAGGTACGTGTGCATCCAGGTTCATTGGTCCTCTAATCACAATGGCTAGCAAAGGGGTCAACATAATGTTGACTGGGAAGAAAAATATGATCTTTATAAACAATGGAATATTGCTCAGCTGTAAAAAAAATGAAAAAGTTAAACCCTTGGAATTTCTCTGGTAAACTGATGGCAATGGAAAAAATGACACCAATTCAGGTCACCCAGGCTCAGAAAGACTAAAGCCACATTTTCTTTCACATGGGATCATTTATTTTGTTTGCTTATTTCAGAGGGCATTGGAATCCATTGTAGATGAGGACTTCTAATTAGGGGAGACGGTAAGATACAGGTAAAAGCTAAAGCAAAGGGGAGGGGAATACTTTGAGTGGAAAGTTCAAACATGGAGGGATTGAAGAGATGAGGCATAGAAGAAACATTAACCCAAATGAAAGGAGTATGAAAAAGCTATATGAAAACCTGAGATCTTCCAAAACAAGCAAATATTATAAACTCAAGGGGCATGGTAGATCACAGTAACATGGAAGAAAATGGTGGAAATATTTAACTCTGGGTTGGTTAAAGGTGGTGATGACAAGAGCATAGAAGAGATCAGGAGGTAGAGTGGTCTAGCTAAAACTACAGACATACAAAGAAGGAGTACAGAAACTCACTAGCTGGCGGGCTAATTTTAAAACAATATAAACTGAGTGTAGTGGCAAATGCCTTTCATCTCAGCACTGAGGAGGCAGAGTCAGGTCGCTCTTTGGGAGTTTGAGGCCAGCCTGGTCTACATAGTGAGTTCCAGTCCATTACACAGAGTAACCTTCCTCAGAAAACTGTGTGTGGGGGGGGGTGTGGGTGGGTATGTACATGTGCATACACACACAGGCACATACAGAATTTGTGAAAATGTCTTTTGGAGGAGAGATGGGACATCAGAAGACCTGGAGCTGAAGTNTGTGGGTGTATGTGTGTGTGTGTATTCCCAGAAGTCATTGGTTATTGAATAAAAATGTGTCAGGAATGAGATACCTCTCTATAAGTTGTTGGTCAAGGAGGTCCAAAACAATTCAGGCTATTGTCATTATTCTTCTTTGCCCACAATGACTAAATGACAAAGACCCTACTACAGGAGACACCACACACTTTGGTTGCAGGACATAGAGAAATCAATCTCAAACTTACTGGAAACACTCTCCCTGCTGGCTAGATTTCACAGTAGTGGAAGGTGCTATTCAGGCAGCTGGGGAGAAAGAACATCAATGGTTTTACCCAATGCGAGACCCTGCCATATTGTAATACCTGCCAGGAAAGATGTGCCACTGTTACAACAGTGGACTGACAGATACAGGGTGACCAACAACTTTCTGATAGGATCTGAACCTCACTCCACAGAAGAGATTTCATGCCAGGCACCTTGTCAAATGCCCATGTTTGGAGAGATCATGAACCCTAGGGGAGAATTTAATGGTTGTTGACTCACTAAATGAAAACACCATTAGACTTCCTTTATACTTATGTTTATATCTATAAATTTATGCTGCTTTCAACATTGATCAGAGAAGCTTCTTCTTTCGGTTCACAGTGGTTATTACAGGACTTATAACCAATCAAAGTTCTGATACTCAATGCCTTCGAGTGTTCGGCCATAGATGGTTCATAATCAACCCACCCCCATCCAAGGCTCACAAAAGGGTAAGTGAAAGGAATGTAAGAGCCAGAGAATTGGAAAAAGAGCTGTGAAATGCTGTCCTCTAGATAAAACATGACCATTGTGGTGATATAATATTGCCTGTATATATTGTATGTAGTTATTGTACTTACTGTACATAGTTTTATTAGTTATATTAGTTCTTTTTGTATTAGACAAAAAATGGTAACTGTGGTGATATATTATTTATGATCTAATAAAGCTTGCCTGAAGATCAGAATGGAAAGCTAGCCACAGCCATTGAGGCCAGGCAGTGGAGGCACACGGCTATAATCCCAGAAGCCATACTAGTTAACCATAGACACTGTGCACTGGTGGTGTACACCTTTAATCCCAGCACTAGAGATGTATTTAGGACAGGAGTAGGATCTTAGAGCTGGCAATTAGTCTCCAGCCACATTGAGGCCAGGATTGCCCCAGCCTTGGTAGAGGTGAGAACTCTCTGGTGACTTAATTGCTTTGCTTTATTAGATCATAAACAATATATCACCACAGGCCATAGCAATTAATCCAGAAAGTGTCTCACAGACTTTCCTACAGTACTATCTCAAAATGGGGCATTTTCACAACTGCATTTTCCTCTTCAATGACCTTAGCCCATGTCAGATTGATAGGAAACTAACCGACACAATTGGTACCACATCCTCTGAAGTTTTGCAAAACCCTTTCAGGGTAGGCATTGGCCACTTCCTTGACATTCTACTCTTGAGCCCAGGCCTTTAGCACAAGTTGCCATCCAGCTCCAACTATTCCATGTGATATGCAGTATTGAAACATTCATTTGTCTTCATGGAGAGTAGACTCCAGATGTCACTCACTCACTTGCCTTTTATTTTCTTTTTATATGGTAGGAATGAAACAGTGAATCATGCAGTTGTAGCTGATCTGCCTGGATATTGTGGAGGAGCACTTGCTCTCCTCTCCCAAACCTTTGTGTCTGCATAGCAAACTTATTTTTTATTTCTATGCAAAGAGTAGAGCCTCTGAATGTTCCTTCAATAAAATGAAAATATTAGAATTTAATGTGATTCATGTGGAGATGTTTGCTGTTACACTGTTTTTTCTTAAAGAATTATTCTCAGGGGTTAAATAATTAATTTTTTTCCTTCTTTTTTTTTTGTTTCATGGAACAGTTTGCATTGAGCCATTCTGCAAGACAGTAGAAGGAAAACAGCCAAAGAGGAAGCTTGCTTGGCCAAAGGAGAATACTCAATATTTTGACTGGATGCATAGAAGAAACACGGTTGAGCTGACACAAAGGACAGCAAAATCTGGCAGTCATAGCAAATAAAACTTTTGTATTTCTATCTGAATATGAATGGTGCTGCATTTTCCTCAGCTACAGTTTTCCCTAGGCCCTGAGCCTGTAGGAAATCTGTTTGAAGAAAGCTATTCACCAAAATGCACTTGCTTGAGTGACAGGGAGTTGGCTGTTTCTAAAAGACATTAGGATTTTCCAAGGGATTATTTATCTCTCGCTAGAACTTGGAATTAAAAAAAAAAAGTCCTAAAACAAAACCAGCTGACCAAATAGAAAACAAAACCTAGTTTCTTAACTGCTTAATATTTCTTTACGTCTCTTCTTCCACAAAATGCATGAGTATTTTGTGAGAAAGCACATCCAGTTCATGGTGAATAATACATGTGACTGGAGTCAGGCTGGGATGGGGTCCAGGCTGCTGTAGGGGGTCTTCTTCTGTGCTGCAGAACAGACATCCAGGCCATGAGCCTCAATTTGCTTGTGAGCAATAACAAACAATGAGATCCAGGCATTGGGATGATGGAATTCATCTTACATATCAACTTGACTGGACCATCAGATTCTCCATTTCTATACGTGTCTCTGTGAGGGTGTTTGAATACAAAGGTTACCTAAAAATTGTGGACTGACCACAGTATATTGTTTTCTCTTTGAGCATGGACCTCAAACAGTGAGGAGGAGATTTGACTGGAATAAAGGCCTTACCTCTTCATCACTTTGCATCATGGTGGCTGACACTGAATATTCCTCGTTCCTCTACAGCCAACACCTCTACAGAGGGAGACACTACAAGATACAAGATACACTACAAGAGTAGCTTTACAAGATAGATGGATGGATGGATGGATGGATATATATATATATATATATATATATATATATATATATATATATATATATATATCCAAGTCTCCGGGGTAAAGCCAGGCACTAGAGCCTGAGAACCTTGAATTATAGGCAAAGGTCTATACAATTTCACATGACAACATTACCCAGGAATCTGAGTTATCATTAGCATAGTGAACACAGGGAAAGCTGCTATTCCCATGGTGCTTGCAGCAAAGCAGCTACTTTATTCCTTCATTTCACAAATGTGTGTCATTTCCCTTCTCTGAGTCTGGCCCTATCCTAGGGTCTGGAAAATGCTGTTCTTTTATGGAGTTATATTGTGTTGGATGGTGGGGGATGGGGAACTGTCAGATGGCCATTGAGAATAATGGAGGAGGAGAATGTTCATAGAAAGATTGACAGATGAACTCCATCAAGGTTATACCTCTTTTTTTAATTTTTTTTTTTTTTAGGCAGAGTTTCTCTGTGGCTTTGGAACCAGCTCCTGTAAACCAGGCTGGTCTAGAACTCAGAGAGCTCTGCCTGCCTCTGCCTCCCGAGTGCTGGGATGAAAGGCATGCGCCACCACCACCTGGCAAGGTCATACCTCTTAATCCCTCTCAAGTGGTACCACTCCCTAATGACCAAATATTCAAATATATAGGCCTATGGTAGCCATTCTTATATTTTTGGTTGTGAGCCTAGCCTTTAATGACTGAGCCATCTCTCCAGCCCCTATGGTAGCCATTCTTATCTAAACCACCATGACCACCACCACCACCACCACACACACACACACACACACACACACACACACACACACACACACACGGGATCTAAATAAAAAATAAAAACAAAAACTCAGAAGTCTCCATCAGTTCCTGGACCCTGACCCTAGGGCTTCTGATTCAGCCCATTTGGAGTCAAACCAGAAATGAAGGTAACCAGCAATCTCCCAGGAGCTGCTGCTGCTGGCCTATGTCTACCCAAATTACATTGAAAACCTTATGTTCTCATCATATCAATCACAGAATGCTAGCTGGCAGGAAGGGGAAGAAAAAAGATTAGATCAGCTCTCTTAAGTAATCCTTTTATTTTAAGCAAATAATAATTGTTGGTAGGTAAATACTAACTTATATCTTGATAGTGCTCTCCATTACAGAAAGCATTCATTGTCTCATTTTTTTCTCTCAAAATAGGTCAGATGAGGAAGGTGTGAGCTGTAAATCAGTCTTTCAAGGATGCAGAGACAATGCCCAAGAGTGCCTGAATTAAGAGCCAGGCTTCCAGTTGACAAGCAAGAGCATCTTCTAGTGAGCATTGCTATTCATCTATAAAGTTTGAAGTTTATTTCCTTCCTTCCTTCCTTCCTTCCTTCCTTTCTTTCTTTCTTTCTTTCTTTCTTTCTTTCTTTCTTTCTTTCTTTTCTGTCTGATAGACCAACTTCAAACTCAAGTAGTTCCTCCCACTTCAGCCTCCAAGTGGTGGAATTACAGGTGTGAACAATCACTCCTATCTGAGATCACAGCCTAACACAGAAAATTAGAGGTTGATGGGCTGGAAGGTGTAGTTCACCTGATAGAATGCCACCCCCAGCACCACATTAGCCCAATGTAAGGATGTATTTCTATAGCCCCAGCACTTGGCAGATGGAGACGGGAGGATCAGAAGTCACCCTGAAGGGTGGAAAAAGGTTATCCATGGATAGAGTGAATTGAAGACCAGCTTGGAATATATGAAATCCTGTCTCAAGAAAATAAATGAAGGAATATATGAATAAGTAAACTTTTAAAAGAAAATATGGAATTAAAATTTGACTGAAATTGCTGACCACACACCGTAAGTGAAAATTCTACTTCCTTTGTCCAATTTTATTGTATTTTCCCTTCAAAATAATGTCATTAGTTGTCTCTTCACAATAAGCCCTTTGTAGTGTATATTCCTTGAAATAAATTAATGGCAATACTGGAGTTTACTGGTAACTGAAGAGAAGAACCCCTGTATCTACTTAGACATTGGCATTGTTCAGCTAAGTGCATGCAGCATTTTTCACAGCTGTTTCTCTTAGGTACATGCTATCAACATGGAACTGTCCTTAATTGTTTAGAAGAATACCATAGGACATAAAACATTTGCGGAAGAAAAAAGGAGGATTAAATGCCTGAAAGGGTGTTTTGTGATTGGACGAACACTATCACTTTTAATTTTTTCTATCATAATAGCGCAGGAAAACAGAAAATGAAAAGGCAATTACAGAGCTAACATAGAAAAACATGGTGAGGGAGCAGGAGAAGGTTGGCAGCCATTAGTCCACGAGCTTCACTCAGCTAAGGGAGCATGCTTATATTATACAAACTTGGACGAGATGGGTACTATGTTAATAATGAATAAGAGGTCATTGCAGACTCTTGTCTCCCTTCTCCCTTGCTGGAAGCATGCTGCAGGGGAGGCATGGCACTCTTACAAGCTCCCTGTACCTCCTGCTTAGTAAGTGATCCTGTAACTATCCAGGTATTTCTGTACAGTTCATTGTGAACAGGCTGAAAGAACCTAGAAACTAAAGAATCTACCTTCTGGACTCCCAGTAACAAGCCTGTAAAAAAAATGTATGTGGTGGTTTTTAGATGTTGTTTCACAGGTGAGAAGGCAAGGGCACAGGAGAACATGCAGCCACACCCAGTCACGGGACCCGGCTATTGTTAAATACTCACATTCATGCAGCACATTAACTTACAATAATGCTAAAGTTAATTTCCCCTGGTAAACAAATTTCCCTGTGTGCTAGTTAGGACTGCGGTTGTGAGCAACAGGAACCCACCTGTCATTCATAGTGAGTGAATGGTAAGTAACTTCAAGACCCTCAAGTGTTCTTTGAAGTGAAGAAACTGCAATGTAGATGTCCCTGTGCTCACAGATAAGCACTAGAGAAACCAGGAATGTTAAGTATGCAGACTTATCTTTTCAATGGAAGGGATGTGTATACCAGTTTTTCACCTGGAAGTCTAGTAGTGGATGTTGTTAACAACCTAGTGACCTTTGCTCTCTGTATGCCCAAGCCTTGACCAAATCCTCCAGAATTTTTACCCCAGATTCTCCCTCTCACTCCTTTATTATTAGCTTTGTTTCTCAGTCAATAGAACCCATACTTTGAGAAGATGTCGCATGTACTTTGTGCTCTGGTGAACTCTACACTCTCAGAGACCACACAAGGTCCTAGGCTCTTAAACTATAGATTCCATCTTCTTGGTAGAGATAACAATATAGTCACACCTTAAGCTTTATTGTACAAATGGAATTGGGATAAATGCTACCAGAAAACTTTTCTTCCAAAATTTTACTGTACTTTAATATGTATAAAATAAATTTTCTGGTGTCAGACTCCAGCTGAACCAAGTTTCCTTCTTACCTCCCATGTCTCTGCTAGCAGTAGGGCTTGCAGGGACACCCACACAACAGAACTAGGCTATGGGTAGCTCTGAGGACAGGATAGCAGATGTGAGTTTATGCCTATACTTCTGGACACAGCAGTTGGGAGAGATAGAGAACACCCACTTGGAGGTAGGTCACCATGGATCTACTGGAGAGGGAATACATAATACCTTTGGTATGCAATCTAGCAAGGCTGAGGCAATGTGAGGTGTTATGTCCTCATGTAAAATGAGGGTGCTCTGACCAGAAGGAGGAACAGACCCTGCAGGCAAAATGCCACCCTTCCTGGATTGTTCCTGGTGTTGCTACATGCAAAGTAGCCAAAGCCATTCTGTGCAATTTCACGATGCACCTTCCTCTTCACAAGGGGGAAAATGTGGCTTAATCACTGTAGAGTTGGGTGAAATCCCAAAGAAGTTGAAATCTCCAAGCCAGTGGGAAATCACTGTTTCATAATTGTTGTGGTTTTCTTCCAGAGAATGCAGCTATCAGAGCTGAATGGGACATTAAGAGCCCTGTAATTAATGGTCTGAATTAGGTTTGATTTTGTATGTAACCAAATTTCAAATGGTGGAAGACTTCTGAGTTATAAATTCTGAGTTTGAAGGCTAGACGCCAGTTGTTTCAGCCTGAAATGGTTTTGTACAAGCAAATCAAGGACTTGGATTTGGGTTTCTGGTTCATTTCCCTAATCAGAAGTCAAGTGTAAAATACACTTGTACAAAATGACAAAATACAGCTCAGGTTCAGCTAGAGTTTATATACTGAGCTATACCTCAAGTCCAACTAGAGTTTATATATGTACAACAGTTCTATTAATAAGTAAATTCATATTAATAGGCAATGTATTGTCATACATGTTTATCTTATTACATATGTCATTTATGTTATTATGTAATCATTTCATTGCTTTCCCTGTCAATAAATGTATTGGATCTTGGTTAGCCTATTTATCATTAATTCAATTTATTTGAGAGATTACTACATGCTGGACTCTGCCAGGACTCTGGAATACAAAGAAACAATGAATAGAATCTTAAAGAGAGCACAATGAAGCTCAAATGAACAGAGAACAATGTGTCTATTCATTGCTTCTTATATAGCAGCTCCCTAAGGCAGCAAGAGCACCTCCACTGTGTAGAAGAGACCATCTGAATGTCTACAGAGCTGAACTCAGCAAGGCTTGGACTGACCCTTGCTCTAAAGCTTGCTCTAAAGTTTTCTTTAAGCATTCTTGGAGGAGTTAGACATGTACTCAAGTGCAGAAGCCTTGACAAAGGCTGTAAAAGTTAAACATATTCAGTGAAGCCTTGGAAAAGAGAATGGTCCATTTTTTCCACATGAATAATCATGTGACAAGTAATGAAGAAGAGACGGGGCTGGTAAGATGGCTCAGAGTAAAGTCACGTGATGTCAGGCCTGACTGACTAAATTGGGACCTTCCATACAACTGTTGAGTGAGGTTCTAAAGGAGAAACATTATATCCCTGAGGGCACTGGATGGTAGAGTCAAATACTAAAAGGATAAAGCTGCCAACCAAAAATTTACAGGAAACAGATGAAGAATTACACACGCACACACACACACACACACACACACACACACACACACACACACACACACACACGTGAAGCCAAGGGAGTTCATCACCATTTCTCTTTCTCATGAGAAATACTAAAATAATTCTTCAAACTAATACAAAATAACTCGGAAAAGTAACATGACAGCAAAAGAAAATACAAAACTCACTGGAAAGTGTTTGTATAAACAGAATGTGTGTCAATAAAATGGTGTAGATACATCACTTTTACCTCAACATAACCCACAACAGGAAGTGTTCTTTTAGCTAGTCCTGCATTTTTATTTGTGTGTTTGAATGCATATGCCACAGTCCATGTGTAGGGACCAGAGAACAACTTTGTTTCCAGAGTCAGTTTTCTCTTTCCAACATATGGGATGTGGGGATGGGACTCAGGTCTGAAGGGACTTAGCAGCAGGTGCCTTTCCCCACTAGACGTACTCTTAACCATCCAAGAGATACAGTAATATCACTAACATAAAAAGCAAATAAATTATAGAGATCTTGAATGCTATTGACTTAAATTTGTTATCAAATTCAATTGGATTGTTATACTAGTAACAAGGTAAAAAATCATATATAAATGGAAAAAGAAAGTTATTAAAGTATATAAATATTAAAAGTTTAGCAAAGCACAAAGCTAAATAGTAGAAGTAACAAATAAAACCTAAGGCAGAGAGTTTCAATCCTAAAAGAAAATCATGACAATGGTTGTTCACAATGAGTAATTAACTTAATCATAAATACATTAAATTCCCCAAATAGAAAGACAACAAGAGATAAATAGGATGAGGATTTGTTTTAGATAGCTTTCTGTTGTTGTGATTAAAAACAATTTAAGGAGTAAAAGGTTTATTTTTGGCATATGGTTCTGGAAGGATAGAGTCGACCATGGAAAGGATTGGCATGATAACAGTCATGGAAAGAGAAGGACAGTAGAGTAGGAAGCTGACTCATCACATTTCTATCCACAGAGACAGAGAATAGGAAATAAGGCCCGGTTATGCTACAAACTCTCAAAACCCATGGCCCCGTAAGCACTTCCTCCAGCCAGGGTCCACCTCTTAACAGCTTCCATAACCTTCACAAACAGCACTACCACCTGGGGACTAAGTGTTCAAATGTCTTCAAACCACCACAAGATCAGAGTGAAAATTACCTAACTCCATACTATATGCAAGAAACACATTTTGGAGTGGGGTCATGGCTTGGTGAGTGGACCACTTGCTGTGCAAGCATAAGGTTCTGGGTTCAAATCCCCATAATTTATATGAACCACATCTGTAATCTCACTTCTACAAGAGGAGAAGCAAAGATAGGAGAATCTTGGCAGTTTTCAGGCCATCTTCAGACCATCTAACCTGATATTTACAATAGTGAGTGAGGGACCCTGTCTCAAAAACAGTGAAAGGTAAGGACCATCATCTGAGGTTGTCCTCTGACCTCCACATGTGCACACAAACATAACACACACACACACACACACACACACACTTGAAAAAAACAAAAATGAAACCCCACACTTTAAGAACACGTGGGCTTAAAAGTAAAGAAACAGACGACTACAGTTGATATGAAACATCACTGAGTGACAGCAGGCCTAGCTCCCACTGCTGAAGCAACAGGCTTTAAGTCAAAAATGGTCACATACATAGAGCAAAGGATTACCAGTCTACAATCCACACTGCTAGAGGAGCTAGGAAACAATGAGGACCCCAAGAGAAGATTACAATGTCCCTCAAAAAAGGGGAGGGGGACAAGAACCCCTGAACAAAGTGGGATCACGGGGGTGGGGGTGGGGAAGGAGGTGGGAAGTGAAGAAGGGGAGGTGGCAGGAGAACAAGAGGACTAAGACAGGGGAGGAATAGAGGGCAAGAAAGGAGATGCCTTGATAGAGGGAGACAGTACAGATATGGAGAGAGGTCTGGCACAGGGGAAATGCTAGGGGATCCACAGGAATGACCCCAACTAACAATCCAAGCAGTGGTGGAGAGGATGCCATTGATGCCATTCCCCTATAATGAGATTGATGTCTTCCTTGGTTACCATTCCTAGAGCCTTCATCCAGTAGCTGTTGGAAGCAGAAACAGACACCCACAGCTAAGCACTGAAACATACTCCTGAAATCCAGTTGCAGAGAGGGAGGAGGGATGAGGAAAGGCAGCAAGATGGTGCTGCAGAAACCCACAGAAACAGTTGACCTGACCTAGGGAGAGCATGGAGACCCTAGTCATAAAGCTGGAGAAACAGCATTGGACCGAACAAAGCCCTCTGAATGTGGGTGCCAGCTAGGAGGCCAAGACAGTCTATGGGACCTCTGACAGTGGAGCCAGTCTTTAATGCTAGAGCACAAATGGACTTTGGAAGCCCATTCCCTATGGAGGGATACTATTATAGCCCAAATACATCAAGGAGGGCCTAGGCCCTCCCCCAAATGGTATGACAGACTTTGAAAGTCCCTGGTGGAGGGCCTCACTACCCCTGGGGAGGGGTTGGGGGGTTTGTGGGGAACATGGGAGGATGGGAGGGTGAGGGAATTGGGGGGATGGCTATGTAAATATTAGTAGTAATTAAAGAATTTAAATTTAAAAAATGGTTACATATCATTTTTTTCTGAAGTCTCATTTTCAATACAATATAGAATAGTCAGAAGGTCAATAAGGAAACAAACCTTGAGCAACAGCATAGACGTAGCACACATGACATTCATGTCAATAGCAGAAAGCACCTTTGCTGTTCGTCGCTTAGTCCAGGCACTGAGCACAGGTATTTGTATACCTAGAAAATTACTCAACCACTGAGCTACAGCCCAGGCCAGAAAACACATTCTGTTTTTAAATAGCCACACATCCTTCTCCAAGGATAGTTTACACATTAGGTCATAAAACAGGTGTCAATGATTTTTTTAAAAAAGAATAAGATTATATCAAGCAACTCTCCTGGCTACAGTAAAACAAGCCCTTAAGTTAATAGCAGAAGGCACACAGGAGATAAAATGTGAGATTCATGACATACTTGAACAACAGGAAGGCCAATGGAGAAGTAAGCAAAGAAAGTTAGAAATTGCCTCCTGCTAAGTGAGAAAAGAAGACTATAGCACCAAAGCCTATAGAGAGGCTTAGAGTGATGTGTGCAGACACAAGAGGAGGGAGTGGAGGGGCCCGAGGAGGAAACAATGTAGGTAAGCAATCTGAATTTATACTTAAGAGTCAGTAAATGACTTGACAGAGGGAAGAAAACAAAAACATAGTAGCAAATAGAGGAGCAATATATATTTTAAAGAGTGGAATTAGGGTGTTTGAAAGGATAAAATTGACAGACCCTTAAATAAGCCATGAAAAAAAAGAGAACACTCAAATAAATACAATTAAGATTGTAAGGAATTATATAACAGCAAAAGACACAGAAATCAGACAGCTCACAAGAAACTACCAAGAGTAGCCATATACCATCAAGTTGTATAACCTACAAGAAATGGAAATTTCTAAAAATACATAAACTATGAAAACTAATTCATGAAAACCAAAATCCTAAACAAACCTGTAATGGGTACAGATATTGAATCAGCACCAAAACCTTTCCACCAGGCAAAGGCCACCACCCAGATGCTTCACTGCTGAATTCTACCAACCATTTAGTAAGTAACCAATAAAAGTCTTCAGAATCTCCCAAACACTGAAGACACAGAGCATTTTCCATTCATTCAAGTGGCTGATGTCACCCCCCCATGTCAAAGCCAGACAGTACAAACCGTAAAACAAAAGGCCACTGTTCCTAACCAAGATCCCCAATAGCACTCCAACAAAGGAGCAGCTAAGCAATCCAACAACAAAATGAAAGGAATCAAGCACAGCCATCCAGGGGGCTTTATTTCCAAGATGCCAGTGTTTCAATGTAGGAAAATCAATTAGCTTGTTAGACTACACTAATAAAGAATAAATAATAAAATCATGGGATTGTCTTGGTTAATGTAAATAAAAGTTTTTTGACAAAATGCAGTATATTTTCTGGAAAAAAATCTCAGCAAACTAGGGAATGGAGGAAAATGCTTTGAAGTAAAAGAAACACTGGTAAAAGCACAGAATCTTTTCATTTATTATCACGCGTGAGGCAAGGATGTCGGCTCTCGGCACTTCTGTTTCACATAGTGCTGGAAGTGAAAGGCATCCAAATTGGAAAGGAAGAAATCAGTTATCCCTGCTGGCAGAACACATAGTTTTGTACATATGAGAAAGAGTTATCTTTAAAAATAGAACTAATAAATGAATTAAATGAAGTTGTAGCATAAAACATATCAAAATAACAAAAATCAGTTATGTTTCTAAACACGAAAACCAATTATCCAAAAAGGCAAGTCAGAAAACAATTTTTAACAATTACAGGAAGAGTATGATGCACTGCTAATTCAATAGGACAAAACAATCTCCTTAGAGCGTCCATTCAACCCACTGACTCTATAAAAATCTCCTTTTTGGGGGGGATGGTACACTAGAGACAAGGTTTCTCTGTGTAGTCCTGGCTGTCTTGGAACTCACTCTGTAGACCAGAATAAGTGAAACCCTTAATCACCAAAACTGTACAAAAGCCTCTGCTTGAGGAGTCTCCATACTGACTTCCAAAGTGGCTGTACAAGTTGGCACTCCCACCAGCAGTGGAGAAGTGTTCCTCTTTCTCCACATCCTCTTCAGCATAAACTGTCATTGGTGTTTTTGATTTTGGCCATTCTGACAAGTGTAAGATGGTGTCTCAGAGTTGTTTTGATTTGCATTTCCCTGATGGCTAAGGATGTTGAACACTTTCTTAAGTGTCTTTCAGCCATTTTAGATTCCTCTATTGAGAATTGTCTATTTAGCTCTGTACCCCACTTTTTAATTGGATTGTTTGGTGTTTTGGAGACTAGCTTCTTGAGTTCTTTGTATATTTTGGAGATGTGCCCTCTGTCAGATATGGGGTTGGTGAATATCTTTTCCCAGTCTGTGGGCTGCCGCTGGGAATTAGTCTACCACAAGATCCAGCAATTCCACCCTTAGGCATATACCCAAAAGAAGCACATTCATACAACAAGGACATCTGTTCAACGTTGTTCATAGCAGCACTATTTGTAATAGCCAGAAACTGAAAGCAGTCTAGATGCCCCTCAACCGAAGAATGGATAGAGAAAATATGGTACATTTACACAATGGAGTACTACTCAGTGGGAAAAAAAACAACAGAATCTTGAAATATGCAGAAAATGGATGGAACTAGAAGAAACCATTCTGAGTGAGGTAACCCAATCACAAAAAGACAAACATGGTATATACTCACTCATATGCGGATTTTAGACATAGAGTAAAGGATTACCAGCCTACAATCCACATTGCCAGAGAAGGTAGTAAACAAGGAGGACTCTAAGAGAGACATACATGGTCCCCTGGAGAAGGGGAAAGAGTCAAGATCCCCTGAGCAAATTGAGAGCAAGGGAAGAGGAGGGAGGGAGCTAGGAGAATGAGAAGGGAAGAGGAGGAGGGATGCAGAGGACACGAGGGAGCAGAAAGGTTGAGTCAGGGGAAGAATAAAAGATAACAAGAATGGAGATAACATAATAGAGGGAGACATTTTAGGTTTACAGAGAAATCAGGCACTAGGGAAATGTCTGGAGATCAACAAAGATGACACCAGCTAACAATCTAAGCAACAGAGGAGAGGCTACCTTAAATGCCCTCTCCTGATAATGAGATTGATGACTGACTTATATGCTACCCAATAGCCTTCATCCAGCAGCTGGTGGAAGTAGAAGCAGACACCCACAACTAATCACCAAACTGAACTGGAATCCAGATGCAGATGAGTGAAGAGCAAAGGTGTCCAGACCAGGCTGGTGAAACCTACATAAACAGCTGACCTGAACATCAAGGAAGTCTTGTTCCCCAGACTGATAGCTGGGATACCAGCATGGGACTGATCCAGACCCCAGGAACATGGGTTTCAGTGAGGAAACCTCGGAAATCTACACGACCTCCTGCAGTAGTTCAGTACTTATCCCTAGCATAGGTGTGGACTTTGGGAGCCCATTCCACATAGAGGAATACTTCCTGAGCTAAGACACATGCGGGTGGGCCTAGGCTCTATCCCAAAGGATATGATAGACTCTGATGACACCCTATGTAAGACCTCACCCTCCCTGGGGAGCAGAAAGGATATGTGATAGGTAGGGTTTTAGTTGTGGGGGGCTGGTAGGGGAGCACAGGAGGGAGAAGGGAACTGGGATTATCATATAAAACAATCTTGTTTCTAATTCAAATTTTAAAATCTGGAAAAACAAACAAACAAACAAAAAACAAAACAAAAAAGCCTTTGCTTTCTGGCATGGTGATATTCTTCTGCAGTCTTAGCACTGGGGAGGCTGAGGGAGGAGGATCCTAAGTTCCTGCCTGGCCCAGGCTATATAGCAATATTCAGACAAGTCCCAGGCCAGCCTCGGCTACATAGTGAAACAAAATTAAAAAGAGTTACCATACTGTCTAGCAATTCCACTTCTGGGTACATAGTATACCAACACCCAAAGGAATCAACATCATAGATTTGAAAATGTGTCCACCCTTCCAAGCTCATTATAGCATTATTCACAAAAACCAAGAGCTAAGAACAATCTAAGAAGCCATATATAGGAATGATCAGTGCTACATGTCTCCAGTTACACAGAGTATTGGATCTAGTCAAATTCATGAAAATCGGCGCCTGGAGACAGGGAGAGGTCCAGTTAGGTGAGCAGAGAAAGGCCTAGAGACTGTCATGTTGCCAGTAATGTACTTGACACATGAAATTTGTTAAAAGGATGTATTGAGTTCTTGTACCACAGCAAAATTAGTTCCTCTCAAAAATATTTTTTACCAAATGCAAAATGACCAAATGTCCCCCTCTCCTGGCTAGTACAAGTAACTACTACTTCTTCATAAATAAACAGTTGAAGCTGTCACTTCTCATTTTATAAGAAAAAAATTTTATCTTTTCACTTACAAAATTGCACCTGCTTCCAGATAGTGTCAGTCTTAGCAAAGGACCTCTTCCTTGAACCCCAGCTCATCTCCTGATAACCCAAAACACTTACCCACTCCTTCTCCAGCCCGCATCTGGTGCAACAAGCAATAAATCCAGTCTTCATCCCAGGCTGCATTCCTGGGGTCTCTGGTATTTCCCCAATAGACAGTGGCTGTTTGCCTTTTATCATTAATTGTGGAGCTGGGAAAACAATATAAGTCAGTGAAATATTCCAGTATCATCTTTGGAACTTTTGTGTGCTATGAACATTATTGAAAATGACACCCAACAGCACGATGTGAGTCACAGTGTCGTCTTGAGAACTGCACAGTGAGTGTAAGTGGGCTCTTCCTCATCAGGGCCATGTTGAAATGACACTGACTTCAAATGCCCATGCTCAGACTTGCCCTGCTTCTCAGGAGAGTGTGTTTTCTTTGATCAGACTGGAAGACTGCAAATCCAAATCCACAGTATAGAAAACCATACCCTAGAGCTAAATGTTGATAAAGGCACTTGCCACCCAAGCCTGGACACCTGAGTTCAGTCCCTGAAACCAACTTGAATTTGGGAGAGAAGAACTAATTTCAGAAAAGTTGTCCTCTAATCTCCACACACATGCCACACACAGACAAACACAGAGACATACACAGACACAGACACAAACACAGATACACACACAGACATACACACAGAGAGAGAGACGCACACAGAGACACATACACACACTAAGCAGCATTAGCCCAGGGAAATTCTGAGAGATCATCTAGCTCGTGCAGACATTCACCTTTGCTCCTGGGTATCCACTTTGTAGACATCTGGCTGGCTAGCGTGTCTGTCAGCTATTAGAGTCTCTCCCTCAGGACTCATTATTCTGGCTATAAATATATTTCTCAAGATCTCCCTTATTGATCATCTAAAGCTTTGTGTGATTTGCTGTCAGACCTAACTATACTTTTTAAGTCTGGGCTATGATAGGGCTGATAATAAACTTATTTTAGGGGTGAGTTGACAGTTCTGCCATTTTCTTATTTAACCCTGTGTTATATATTGTTGCCATTACCGTTAAGTCTTGATTTTTGTAGGAATCTTTTAAATTCTGTAGTTCATTTTGTAACATTGGTTTAGTTAATACCAGACAGTGTTATCTGCATGCATGTTTGACTTGGCTCAAATAGATTTGAGAGTATGTGAAGTATCAAATGGATGCACTGAGTATGTGAAGACATTCCTACCGACCTGAGGGAATGTGTGCCCTCCCACCTCCTCTCTGGAGGCCAAGTTGTGCTTCAAACATAACTAGACACACAGAACCTGGGGACACAGACTAGGGACTCTCTGTTGGCTTATTTACAACATACAGGCACAGGTCACAGTGATGACATTTTCTGCTTGTTCCTCAATAGGTTGAGTACTACTTCTCATGCCATCTTGGCTGAAGGGTTGGCATTGGTGTTATTGTTTCATTTTATTTCTTTTCTTGGACATATACTATAGTAAAACTCAATGAAAGTGAATTCCTAGGAAAACATGGGATTGATTTTTAAGATTCTTTTTCCCCATTATGTGTATGTGTGGGTGCCCAGAAAGGCCAAAAGAGGGCATCAGATCCCCCTGCAGCTGGAGTTGTAAGTGGCTGTGAGCAACCCAGTGTGCATACTGGAAACCAAACTCCTCTTCAAGAGCAGCTCTTAACCTCTAAGTCACTGCTTCCCAAGTTTACTAATATTGCAACCCTTTAATACAGTTCATCATGTTGTGGCGACTCCCAACCATAAAATTATTTCATTGCTATTTCATAACTGTAATGTTGCTACTGTTATGAACCATATTGTAAATATCTGTGTCTGTGTCTTCCTTTGGTCTTAGGTGACTCAAAGGGCTTGTGACCCACAGATTGAGAATCACTGATCTGAGCCATCTCTCCAGCCCCACTAAAACTAAATGTATAATACATAGCTTCATATATTATATATTTACATATATATATATATATATATATATATAGAGAGAGAGAGAGAGAGAGAGAGAGAGAGAGAGAGAGAAGGAGAATATATCTCCTATGTGTGCAGTCTTGGCTTCAGTCCCCACCACTGAAAAAAGTTAACAAATAAATTAAATTGTATTAGTCTCATTTCTATTGCCAATAACATCAGCCCACAATCTGAGTGAGATATAGGAGTTTGATTTTGTTCATGGTTCTACCAGCATTTCAGTGGTTCATACACTGGTGCTCAGTACCCTTCAATGTCTGCTGAGACCTAGTTCCTGAGACTGCACACCTGACAATGAGCCCCTGGATCCCATAGCTATGTAGCTGTGGCCTCTGCTGCCAGAGGGACACTGGTCAGGTTCTACTGTGAAACCCCTCTTCATGAACTCTCATGTGGCATGCAGAGCTGCCCACCTGCCCCTCAACAGTGCCTCTCTATGTCTGTTGTGTAGCTGTTTCTCTGGATGGAAATAATCCTTGTGAGCTACAGAGATGGCTCAGTGGTCAAGAGCTCTTCCACAAGACCAGAGTTAGTTCCCAGTTCCCACATTTCATAGCTCACAACTACCTGTAACCCCAGACCAGATAGATTTAATGCTGTCTTCTGCCCTACACCAACACTGAGCATACATGTGAGCGTGTGTGTGTGTGTGTGTGTGTGTGTGTGTGTGTGTGTATGTATGTATGTGTGTGTGTGAGTGTGTGCTTGTGCACACACATGCTCACACACACACACACACACACACACACACACACACACACACACACACGCTTAAAAGTAAACTTTAAATAAAAAGAGAGAGAGAGAGAAGCAATCCCTCCTGGATGGAGGAGAGAGGCTCCCACAGCTCAGCCACTCTATAAGCCAGGAAGCTCAGGAAACTTAAAAGACTCCTGCAGCCCCTTATGAGGCTTCATAGAAATCAAGAGCTGGAGGCTTAGGGTAGGGGGTGCTTTGTAGTGGAACTTTGCTGAGTAATCACCCATGCTGGGGTGAGCTCTTTGGTGATATGGCTGCTTGAGTCTCTCATTCTCCTTTAAGTGACCCCAATACATTCATTATTGTGAGCAAAATGGGTAAATTTTTTTTGTCTATTTATTGTACCCTATCTGAGGTATTACATCTCCCCAGGAAAAAAATACTTTATTCATGAACCTACCCTACCTGCATCCCTGCCCATGCCTCTGCTCCTGTCTCCCAGTCTTTTACACCCCTATTCCTTTGATGACCAGACACAAGGCTATCCTGTGCTGTCTCCTCTCTCACAATGATAAATTTTTGGCTGTGATTGCTGTGGGCACCAACCTGGATCTCCTTGAACTCTCCTCTAACATCAGGAAGCAGCTGCTTGAAAGAGACATGGAGACAAAGGCAAGAGGAAAGATCTGGGGCCCTGGGGCCTTAGAGGACACCTATTCTCACCCTTGAGGACACCTTTTTCACTCTTGAGGATACCTGTTCTCACCATTGAGGACACCTGTTCTTACCCTGAGGACACCTGTTCTCACCATTGAGGACACCTGTTCTTACCCTGAGGACACCTGTTCTCACCCCTGAGGACACCTGTTCTCACCCCTGAGGACACCTGTTCTCATCCTTGAGGACACCTGTTATCACCCTTGAGGACACCTGTTCTCACCCTTGAGGACACCTGTTCTCACCCTTGAGGACACCTGTTCTCACCTTGAGGAAGAAGATCTAAGTCTCTGACAGGGACAGACTTGTAGTCATCAGACCTGAGCTCTAAACTGACTCAATATCTTCATGGCTGTACAACTTTTGTTTATGGTCCAGCATCATGCTATCCCAGATGGCAACCACTGATGGCAGTTTGCTATTCAGTGCTTGAAGGGGTATGGTCCAAACTGCATGGAGTTATAACTACAGTTCACATCTGATTTCAAGGAAAATTGCAACATCTCATTAACTGTCTGTAGTTTAGTTTCATTTGAAATTATTATATTTTGATTACATATAATATTAAAATAAATTGTATTTGCTTCTTTCAAACTTTAATGTGGTTGTCAGAAATTTTACTATTACATATGTGGCTCACAGTTTATTTCTAAATGAGAGGCACTGATCTGCATGATGAGGCTGCACAGAGGGCTGTCCTGAGGCACCAAACTGGCCTAGAATTAAGCCTCACATTCTAATGGAATGGTCCAGTTTGGCACTTTTCCTGGGTCATATGTACATGAGCACGAATGTGTACGTGTGCACATGTGTGTTTTACACTTTTCCCCACTAAGCTCCATCCTCACCCAGGTGTTTTAAAGTATGAAGCAGATATTTGCATTAGGTTCCACTGCAATGTTCTTTGCAGCTGCACTCTGTCCTTTCAGACTTAAGCTACCCACCAAGCCAACTTGAGGTGCCCAGTCTCTGCTGTACATCAGCAATTGGACTTCAGGTGTCCATTCTCGGCTGTATATTAGCCATTGGACTTGAGGTGCCCAGCTACAGTGACGACTTTACAAATAGTCACTTTGGCCCAGGTCTTTCCAGTCTCCTTTCGGACACAGAGTACACACCCTTTTCGTGAGCAGGTACATGTAGATGAAACAAGCTGAACTCGGAAGCTCACCTTTGCTAAAACCTGTGCATTTATCAACAGTTGGTGACTATAGATTGGAGCACAATGCGACTACTATGGACAAAGCTGTGACTCATCCCTGGCTTGTCCCTAAGATCAATTGTTTCTGCCCCCACAGTTTTCTTTCTTTCTTTCTTTCTTTCTTTCTTTCTTTCTTTCTTTCTTTCTTCTTCCTTCCTTTCTTCTTTTTTTCTTTGTTGTTGTTATTTGTTTGTTTTTGAGACTGGCCTTTCTATGTAACTCTAACTGGTCTTTAACTCATAGGAATATGCCTGTCTCTGCTACCTGAGTGCTGGGAATAAGGCCTGCACCACAACACACACCAAAGTTTTCTTTCTTTTTGGTAGTTTTTCACTTGTTTTAGAAACAAAACTGGAGCCGGGTGTTGATGGTGTACGCCTTTAATCCCAGCACTCGGGAGGCAGAGGCAGGTGGATCTCTGTGAGTTCAAGGCCAGCCTGGTCTCCAGAGCGAGTGTCTGGATAGGCTCCAAAACTACACAGAGAAACCCTGCCTCGAAAAACCAAAAATGAAAACAAGAAACAAAACTGGAGAAGAGAGATGGCTCAGCCAGTAAAGCCATTTGCCATTCAAGTCTGATCTCTGGAACTCACATAAAGAGGAAAGAAGTAAACCAAATTTACAGACCTGTCTTCTGACTTCCATACCCATACTGTGGATAGGAGCCCCCCCACACACACACACCACATGCACACACACACACACACACCATACACACACACACACACACACACACACACACACACACACACACCACAAAACAACACACATGCACACACACACATACATACACACAACACAAACAGGTATCACACACACACACAACATAACACATACACACACAGACACATACAGAAAGACAGACACATACTCAATACTTAATTAAAAAATAAAAATGACAAATTCTGCTGAAATAACATATATACATCAAAATAAATATCTAAAGTTGTAGAAAACAAAAATAACTATTACCCCCAAATTTGTTAATATTTTAGTGACAGATGGTTTACTTTTTCTGCCACTTTTAATTTGAAAAATAAATTCACTTAGTATTAAACTAAAGTCAATGCAGTTTTCTGCTTGTTAAAACAGTCAAGTTTAGTGGCACTGGGAATGTGTTTCAGCTGGTAGAAGTCTTGCCTAGAAAGCACAGAGTCCTGGGTTTGAGACTGAGTGCTGCATAAATGTGCCTAGTGGTGCATGAAGAAGTTTAAGGACATTGTGATGCTTAAGCTCAATCACCTAGGAGGTCAACCTCTGGGCATGTCTGTGGGGACTGTCTTCATTGTGATAACTGAAGTAGGAAGGCCTGTCCACTTGAGTGGCACCATTTCCTGGGCTGGTGCCCTGGACTATATGTATTTTAAAAGAGAAAGAGGGAGAAAGTGAGCTGAACACGAGAATTTGTTACTCTCTGCTTCTTTACCTTGGATGTGATGTGACCAACTGCCTCAAAGTCTTACTTCTATGAGTTATGCTACTTTGAACTATGGGACAAAATAAATAAATACTTTCTCCCTTAAATTGCTTTTGTTTTTGTGAGTGCTACACACACACACACACACACACACACACACACACACACACACACCAGGAAAAGTAACTAAGCTTCCTTACATATTAAGTTTGATGCCAGTCTGGACTGTATGATAGCATGATACCCACTCTCAAAAAGTAAAAAGACAAAATATTTAATAATTACAGAAGGTTATAATGGTTAAGAAATAAATTTACAGTTGTGTAAATGTAACAATTTAAAAATGTAGCAATTTAAAAACTGGGAATTAAACCCACAAGAAACTCAAATGCACACTATTGATAATAAACTGTCAAGAAACTAGCCTTACTTAAGGAGCTATGTGTAGACATGACTATCAGCATTTCTTAGCAAAAATAAAATATACATGGAAAGGCAGGCACTGCCCTCTATTGAAATTTCTGATTTTGATTGCCATTAAGATGTCCACAATGATATAAACTACACACACTAGTCCACATCTTATGCTTTTAATGAAGTGTTTTAGTTCTCCACCTGTGTTGTAGCGTGATGATGCTCTGCACAATCTTCACAGTGCTTGTGCTCTGCACCTGTGCCAAGAGATGCTTCTGCTGTCTGCTGAGCAGGCAACCACACTCTTCCTGTTATCACAAGACAGCTCTAATGCCCTTTCCAACCATCTTGCTTTATGGTGGGCTTAACTGAGGCATCAGGCCACCAAAAGAGCCACCAAGATGCCATTCAAAGCCCCAATGGCAGAGCCTATGTGGGAAGAATGTCCAGTTAGTTTCCTGTTACAAAAGAATCAAAGCAAGTTACTATCCAAGAAAGGGTGCAATAAGAGAAATGGATGTTAAATATAAGATTCCTAACTTGTACCATCTTTACTTTTTAAATTTTCAGCATGATGCTTTGAAGATCAGGAAGGTTATGGAAGGAGGGAAATTGAGCGCATGCTGAACAGAAAATAGAGAGGGCTGGATCAGTACAACAGCCTGGGCTCTGCACCTACACTGCCAGGAAGATTAGACCATGTTGGCCTCATGAGAGGGGTTGGGGTGACCATAGGTCACTGCTGCAGAGCCCCATACCTCTCACTCTCCACAAGTGATATGGCTGGGAAGCTCCAGTTTTCTTAGCCAAGGAAGTCACTATTTTGCCATTCATCTGCATACCATCAGACACATTTTGTATCGTGTTCCGTCCCCAGAGGAACTTTCTCCCATTTGATAGAATTTGCTCTATTCTTAGTAAGTGCTTTAATAACTTAGACTTTTTTACAATTAAAATTATTGTAGATAGGGTGTTGGTGGTGCACACCTTTAGTCCCAGCACTAGGGAGGCAGAGGCAGGTGGATCTCTGTGAGTTTGAGACCAGCCTGATCTACAAGAGCTAGTTCCAGGACAGCCTCTAAAAGCCATAGAGAAACCCTGTCTCAGAAAAAAATTGTTGTTTACAACAAGGACATATGTTCAACCATGTTCATAGCAGCATTGTTTGTAATAGCCAGAATCTGGAAGCAACCTAGATGCCCCTCAGCTGAAAAATGGATAGAGAAAATGTGGTACATTTATATAATGGAGTACTACTCAGCAGAAAAAAGCAATGGAATCTTGAAACTCGAAGGCAAATGGATGGAACTAGAAGAAATCATCCTGAGTGAGGTAACCCAGTCACAAAAAGACAAACATGGTATGTACTCACTCATATATGAATTTTAGACGTAGAGCAAGGGATTACCAGTCTACAATCCTCTTCACCAAAGAAATTAGGAAACATGAAGGACTCTAGGGGATAAATGATTGGACCCCAGGAATGGGAGGGGGCAGGAAATCCTGGGCTGATTGAGAGCATGAGAGTAGGAGAGAGAGAGCTGACAGAATGAGAGCAGGACAAGAGCAAAGGAGAGGAGGAAATGGAGGAGCAGAAATATTGAGTTGGGGGAAGAATGGAGAAGAGCAGGATGAGAGATACCATATTAGAGCGAGCCATTACAGGTCCAAGGAGAGATCTGCCACTAGGGAGATTTCCAGAGACCTACAAGAATGACACGAACTGACAATCCAGGCAATGGTGGAGAGGATAACCTAAGTGCCCTTCCCCTAAAATGAGATTGATGACTACTGTTTATGCCATCCTAGAGCCCTCATCCAGTGGCTGATGGAAGCAGAGGCAGACATCCACAGATATACACTGAACTGAACTCTGGAACTTAGTTGCAGAGAGGGAGGAATGAAGATGGAAGGACTTAGTTGCAAAGAGGGAGGAATGAAGAGTGAAGGGGTCAGTACCAGGTTGGAGAAACCCACAGAAACAGCTGGCCTGAACAATAGAGAGCACATCGACCCCAGATGCTGTCTGGGAGGCCAGTACAGGACTGATCCAGACCCCTGAACATGGATGTCAATGAGGAGACCCCTGCACTCCAGGGGGCCCCTGGTAGTGGATTAGTGTTTCTCCCTGTTGTAGGATGAGCCTTTGAGAGCCCATCCCACGTGAAGGGATGCACTCTTGCCCTGGACACATGGGCCTGGGCCCAGCCCAGGATGATGTGGTGGACCTCGAAGAGCTCCCATTGAGAGCCCTACTCTGCCTGGGGAGTGGAGGGTGGATGGAGTGGGGGGTAGGTCAGGGTGGGGTTGGACGGGAGAGGATGAGGGGAAGGAGAGGGAGAAGGGATTGACATGTGAAACAAGCTTGTTCTAATTTGAACTAATAAAAAAAGTTATTGTAGAGAGTGGTGGTACGTATCTGTAATGCTAACACTTAACAGGTGAAGGTAGATATCTGTATCGCTATTTCAAGGAGTCTTAGCTGGGGTCATCCTTGTAGATCCATTGGAGTTACCCTTGCATCACGTTTCTATCTGATGCCAGAGTACCCCATCTATCATCACCTCTTTCATTACTCTCCCCCTCCATCCACCCCTCAACCCAATCCCTCAAGTTCCCACCCTCAGTCCAACAACAAGATCTCTTTATTTCCCCTTCCCAGGAAGATCCATTTGGGTCCTCCTTGTTACCTAACCTCTCTGGGGCTGTGGATGGTAGCATGCCTATCCTTTACTTTACAGCTGGTATCTACTAATGAGTGAATACTTACCATGTTTGTCTTTCTGGGTCTGAGTTACCTCCCTCAGGATGATTATTTCTAGCTGGAGCCATTTGCCAGCAAATTTCATGATGTCGTTGTTTTTCACAGCTGAGTAATACTTCATTGTGTAAATACATGACATTTTCTTTATCCATTCTTTGGTCGAGGGGCATCTAGGTTGTTTCCAGATTCTGGCTATTACAAACAACGCTGCTATGAACATGGCTGACCAAATGTTATTGTGGTATGATTGAGCTTCCTTTGGGTATATGCCCAAGAGTAGCATAGCTGGGTCTTGAGGTAATTGATGGAAACAGATGCAGTGATCCATAGCCAAGCACTGGGCAGAGCCCAAGGAATCCTGTTGAGGAGAGGCAAGAAGGATTGTATGAGCCAGGGTGGTCAGGGTCATCACAAGGGAACCCACAGAAGCAACTAGCCTGCGAATGGGAGCTCATAGACACTGAACTAGCAGCTAAGGAGTCTTAATCTGACAGGACTAGATCCTCTGCATATGTGTGGCTGTGTGGCTAGGTTTACTTGTGGGAATCCTGGCAGTGGGAGCAGGACTATCCCTAATGCTCTGGCTGGCTTTGGGGAACCTATTCCTCATAGTGGGTTGCCTTGCCCAGCCTTATTACAAGGAGAGGAGCTTAAGTCCTACTACAACTTGGCACCAATTTGAGGGAGGCCTGCCCCTTTCTGAATAGAGGTGAAGGAGGGGTGAGTTGGAGACGGGGTATAGAGGGAAGGTGGGTGGAAGCAATGGGAGGAGGAAGGAGGGGAAGTTTCATTGGAGATGTAAAATAAATGGAAACATTAATTTAAAAAAAAAAAGAGGTAAAGGCAGGAAGGTCAGGGGTTCAAGCCCAGAACTGGCTGCACAGACATTCAAGGCCAGCCCAAGGTAGGTGAACCCTGATTAAAAAAAAAAAAAAAAAAAAAAAAAAAAAAAAAAGACAACAAGAAAAAACAAAGCACTTATTTATATTAAAATAAAAAAGTATAATAGAGAGGTTAGAAACATGCTTTGCATGATAAGAGCACTTGCTGCTCTTGTAGGGGACCCAGGTTTTGTTCCCAGGACCCACACCAATCAGCTCACAGCTACCTGCTAGTCCAGCTGCAGAGAATCCAACCCCTCTCTGTCCTCTGAGAACACTGACATGCATTCAGTATACATACATACATGTATATAGTATACATTCATACACATTCATTCAGCTCCTCTTTTGGCCTCTTAGGGCACTGTACTCACCACACACATACACACACACACACACACACACACACACACACACACACACACACACACACACACAGGCAAATTTAAAAATTAAAGCAATTCTCTTTTTTTGGTTTTTTGAGACAGGGTTTCTCAAAAATTAAAACAATTTTTAAAAAACATAACCATAACAACCACCATAAAAAAATAGAGGCACCAGAGAAATGCCATTATGACTTCTTTAAGTTTGCAAACTTGATTCACATACTTAGATACTCAGACAGGCTCTCTCTCCATTACTGTGAGTTTCACCACACCACTTTCAACTAACCAGTGATCAAAAGTAAGTGTTTTAAAGATTATGTCTTTGTGACACATGCCTGCTTCCCAGCACTTGGGAAGCTAAGGAAGGAGGATTTCAAGTTCAGGGCAGACCAGGCTACATAGTAAAACTCTGCTTTTGAAAACAAAATGGTCTTGACATTTCCCCCTTGCCATTATGGCCTAAAGCATACATGAGGAGGAAGTTCCTGCATTTACCAAAGGACTTGAATCCAGATTTTAGTACACCAAGGGAGGGAACATGGAGTGCTGAAAGTAGCCACATGCAAGCGAAGCTGTTCTTCATGCTGTTCTGATGATCAGCCACTCTACAAAAGGCAAGTAAGGATTGTCCTTAATGCAAAGGACTCGGTGACATTTTATGCTTTTAAAATGAAAATTATCTATTTAATTATGTTCTGAATCTGCTATTATAACAACATCAATTTTGTTGGTTGTCAGTAAATTTGTATTTCAAAAATTATGCAGTGTTTAAAATTTAA
Organism: Cricetulus griseus; assembly: GCF_003668045.3. NCBI lineage: Eukaryota > Metazoa > Chordata > Mammalia > Rodentia > Cricetidae > Cricetulus > Cricetulus griseus. The sequence goes on from NC_048595.1 coordinate 159,961,095, forward strand.
GGTCCTCTTTCATTCCTTAAAATGGCCCAAGTTAGCTGGCCTATCATGTAGCCACCCAGTCACACGGACGATCAAAGCTACCAAGGGTTCTGAAATTTGGAGATGGGCATCAAATGCCCAGTACCCTGGTTTGGTGGCGACTATTACACAAGCTTCCTCCCAGCTGCACCAATCTTCTTTGTGACTTCCGAGTCTCCTAGGACTTTGTACAGCATCGCTTTAACCCATTACCATTTGCTTCTTGTTTGCAGGGCTCAAGGATCAGCCATTGGGTTGTTATCCTTTTATAATTATATTAAAGTAATATATAAAGAACTGCATTATAAACACATAAAAATCTCTCAACCAATTTTCCTTTTCTGAGCCGTTCTTCTTTCAGGGAGACTTCCTAATGTGGTATGCAACCCAAAGAAGCCTTGTTTTCTATGATGTGCCTAGGTGACCTCGATTTATAATTTTATTGCCTAGCAACTATACCTTTTAAGTCAAGAGAATACTAATTAAATAAGAACACTAATGGTATAATTTTCAATCATTACTTGACTCTGGGATATTTTTAAGTGCTAAACAAAATACAGTTTAATTTATTAGGTTATAATTATGTTAATTATACTAATTTACTAAATTAATTATCAGCATACCATAAAATATTTTAGATGGCTTAAAAGCAAGTCTGCAAATTAGAAAGTGACGGTGGGGCTGGGATTGTAGCTCAATTGATAAAGTCTCAGCCTTTTATATACAAAGTCCGGTATTCCATCCTTAGTACCACAAAATAAGATAAAATAAAAAATTGTCTATTGATTTTTTTCTCCACATACATACCTGAAGTTGATCCTGAGGAAACTATCAGACAGAACCCAAAGTACAAAATAACTGGTGTGGACCTTACATAAAATCAATGTAGTAAGAGATAAAGGCAGTGGGGTGGGGGAGAAGGAAGGAGACACTCAAAATCTCAAACTTAAAATTATATGAAAACCACAAAAGACTAAGGATAAGCAAAATAATCTTGAACAAAAATAATCATACACAGATCACTACACCTAATTTCAAGTTATTCTATGTGATAGTGCTGGGGGTGGGGAAAACACATAAACACACACACACACACACACACACACACACACACACACACACACACACACTAATGGAAGAGAATGGAGAGCAGAGATAGAAGTCCATACAACTACAGCTACTTGCTCTTTGACAAGTGCCATAGAAAACATGTAACATTTTCAGCAAATGGTACTGGGGAGGTTGGGTGTCAGTATGTATGAGAAAAAAATTGATTTCCATATAGTGCACAGCTTAGCATAGAGTAGCTCAACACAGAACCTCATACTTTGAAAGTCCTAGAAGAAAGAGTATTGTGTGCACTTCAAGACATAGGCACAAAAGTGGTCTTTCTGAATAGGGGCTTCAGGGGCTCGAGAAACAAGACCAACAAGCAACAAATGGTGCCTCATGAAAACGGAGCTTCTGGACAGCACAGGAAACTATCAACCAAGTGAAGGGGCAACACTGGGGATAGGAGAGACGCCTTACCAGTTATACATCTGACAAAGAGTTAGTGTCTAGAATATATAAAGAACTCAAGAAACTGAAACATTAAGGAATCAAGGTACTCAGTTAAAACATGGGCTATGGAACTGAACAGACAGTTCTCAGAAGAAAAAATCAAATGACTAGTACTTTTAAAGGTGTTCAATATCCTTAGCCATGGGGGCAGGGATGCAAGTTAAAAAGATTCCATGTCACCCCAGCTAGAACAGCTATCATCCAGAACACAATGAAGGCTAGAGAGATCATTTGGTGGTTAAGAGCACTGGCTGCCCTTCCAGAAGACCAGGTTTCAATTCCTGTTGGCTAACAATTGTAACTTCAGTCCAAGGGGATCTGATGCCCTCTTCTGGTCTCCTCAGAAATTTCATGCATAGGTACACAGACATACATGCAAACAAAAACACTTACACACATAAAATAATCAATTTTAAAATACACATAAAAATGATAACAAAAGCTGCCCACAAATTGAGAAAATAAGAATGATTAAACATTGCTAGTTGGAGGGGAGAAAGATTCGGTCATTGTGGAAACCAGTATGGAGATTTCTCAAAAAATATAAAATAAAACTATTGTATGATCGAGCATATCCCAAAGGACATATACCATTACAGATATGTTTGTACATGAGTGTATATTGATGCCCTATTAACAATAAATAGCTAGGAATGAAATCAGTACATTGACTGATGAGTGGACAATGAAAATACAGTATACAAACACAATAGAATCTTATTCAGCTGTAAAAAAAAAAGGAGTTATAAAATTTGCATGAAATGGATGGAACTGGAAAATACTACACTCTGTGAGGTAACCCAGAAAATCAAATGTCATAAGACATTTGTGGATCCTAGCTATGGTTTTATAGATTTCTGTATTTAAGTTGCAGTATGTTTGGAGGACAGGTAGAAAAGAATCATAAAGAGAGGACAGACACTGAGGATATAAAACTGTGTGTATGTGGATGGTTGGGGAGTAAACAGGAAAAGGTTTAAAGTAGGGGTAGGGCAAGGTAATTCAGGAACTGTCATGATGGAGGGAGGACATAAAACTAATGATACATGAAAAAGCCACAAAGAAACCTACTGTTTTATTAACTAAAAAATACAATTTAAAAATTAGGGCTGGAGAGGTGTCTCAGTGATTCAGCACACTCTGTTCTTTCAGCGGGCAGCACTCATGTCAGATGGCTCACAAACTCTTGTAACTACAGCACCCTCCTCTGGGCTCCTCTGGAACCTGCACACATACAGCATATAATCACACAGATACCAACACAAATAATTTTTCTAAAACCCTCTTTTTAAATTTAAAAATAATAATAATAAGACATTAGAACCAGTGGGATATTCAGGGGTAGATAATGTTGTTTCCAGAAATGATAGGTTTTTAAATAAAAACCCCAGTACCAGGCACAGGATACCTCTTAATGAATTATTGGCCAGCAAAATCCCAGAGGGTTCAGAAATTATAGTGGCCATTTTTAGCTCTTGGTTATTCAGAACTAAGAGAACTGAATTTGGAACTTTGCTGGAAGCACCCTACGAGCTAGCCAGAGCATGCTATGCGAGTTTCTGGGGGGGAAAAACTTAAGAACAGTCTTATTCAACTGTAGACTATGCTCTATGTTGTAGCTTACTCACCTATAGACCATACTTTATACTGTAGACTATAGCACCTACCTAGTAGGCAAGATATGCCCGATGAGTACATTGAGGGTAACCAACTGCTTTGTGTTTGAGGACCACTTCACAGGAAGGAATACACATCTGGTACTATAAACTAACGTAAGGGCTGGTACTATAAACTAACTCTGGCTCTCACAATCTTTCTACTCTCTTCCATGATATTCCCAGGTCTTTGGATGATATAGATGTTCATTTCAAGGCTGACTGCTTTTCAGTCACTTCTTCTCAGTTTGTTGATCAGATATGAGTCTCTGCATAAGTTACTTTCAGCTCCAGGCTGAGAGTGATAATATGTCTACATATTATCTACATAAGAGTCTACAATATGTTTCCTCCTTGCTTGATCCCTCAGCCTCCCCAGCCATGGGCTTTTAAGTTAGCTTATTTTTTTAATTATTTATTTATTATGTACACAGTATTCTGCTTACATGTATGTCTGCATGCCAGAAGAGGGCACCAGATCTCATTATAGATGGTTGTGAGGCACCTTGTGGTTGCTGGGAATTGAACTTGGGACCTTTGGAAGAGCAAGTGGTGCTCTTAACCTCTGAGCCATCTCTCCAGCTCCTAGACTATTTTTTCTATAGACTTTTGTTTCCAGTAAACTCAAGCATAATCACAACTTACAAAGCAAAACTAAAAGTTGTCATAAGAATAAGCAAAGTAATTTCTTCCTGTAAGCGACCTGAGGTAACCTGTGAAGATGGTTCACTACTCTCTCGACCCAGAAAACCCTACAAAATCATGCAAGTCAATAGGTTCAAATCTCCGGATTCACTTTAAGAATTCCCATGAAACTGCTCAGGCCATCAAGGGTTTGCATATCCAAAAATCCACCAAATATCTAAAAGATGTCACTTTGAAGAAGCAATGTGTGTCATTCTGGCGGTACAACGGTGGAGGCGGCAGATGTGCCCAGGCCAAACAGTGGGGCTGGACACAGGATCGGTAGCTGAAAAAGAGTGCTGAATTTTTGCTGCACGTGCTTAAAAATGCAGAAAGTAATGCTGAGTTTAAGGGTCTAGACACAGATTCTCTGGTCATCGAACACATCCAGGTGAACAAAGCACCTAAGATACATGGAGGAACTTACAGAGCTCACGGCCGGATCAACCCATACATGAGCTCCCCCTGCCACATCGGATGATCCTCACGGAAAAGGAACAGATTGTTCCAAAGCCAGAAGAGGAGGTTGCACAGAAGAAAAAGATATCCCAGAAGAAACTGAAGAAACAAAAACTTATGGCACAGGAATAAATTCAGCATAAAATAAATTCAGATAAAAGTAAAGGTCTTCTGGTCTTCTGTATAAGCAGTTTCAGATTGCCTGTTTGTTAATCAACCCTGTTGGAAGGGGGATGTTTAACATACTGTAAAGGTTTATTAAAGTAATGAAGCAGTGAAACAGAAAAAAAAAAAAAACAGAAGAAGAAGCATAGCAAAGGTTAGAGAAGCCTGAAACCCATGAGCTCCCTAAGGTCAGTGCAGGAGTTTGCAGTATTGTATCCATAGGTCCTTGACAAATGGATGGGATTCTCCAAAGGGAGACTCTAAGGAGCCATCTAAGGAGCTCCATTTGAAACACACCTATTCACCGTTCCCAAAGGTGACAGCATGACTTCTACCAAAATTACCCAATCTCTTTAAAAATCCAAAATCTCTTTTTAAAATGCAAAGTCTTTCATCTGTGAGCTCCTGTAAAACTCAAAATTAAGTTAAATACTTTCTCAAGAGGGAAAAACCAAGGCATAGTCACAATCTGAACAAAGCAAAATCAAATCAAACTCCAGTGTCTGAGTCTGTTCCAATGAGTCATCTGTCATCTGGGCTACCTGAGTAGGGGCATGATTGAGAAAAGGCAGATTAAAAATAATAATAATAAAAAAAACAGAGACAGAAACACAGGATAGATTCAGAAGGACTGCCCAGTCCATGCCTTTCAGAACACTGGACAACCCCAAGTTTAATTTAGACCCTGCTTATATACAGACTAGAGGCAAAGCAGAACAAAGAGCAGCATAATCAGTTAACTAGCTCCCTGCACTGTCCTTGAATCGAGGAGCAGCCAGGCTCACTATCTATCATGTGAGTCCTGCTAGCAGCAAGCAGCTTCATTCCCTATCTCTATGTGCCTTTTGGCTTGTATCAGAAGCTTGTTAGTTAGGTAATATGTTCTTTCCCATGGGTTTAATCAGAGCTTTCTCACAACTCTCAAGGAGACTGAAACAAGCAAGTTTGAACTTCAATGTCTTACAAGTCAGAATAGACTCCAGATGGAAACTGAGTCACCTGTGGCCTCCCATACTCCAAAAGTGTAAATAACTCAAATGTCCAATTGTTGGGGACCCACTAACAATCTTCAGAACTTCTCCAAAGGGGCTTGGCTCACTTCTCCATCTCTGCCTTCTCTAGCATACACAGTGAGAGCACTGAGTTTCTCTGACCTTTAATTTCTATTTAAAGAAAACTTTCTAACCTTCTCCAAGGGTTGCATGTCATACATCCTGATACCAGATAACGGGGGTCCCTGCAGGAATCACAGTTGGCAGGAAAATGAACTGTGAAGAGGTGAGAATGAAAACTTCATATAACTGGACTTGGTCAGTCAGACTGTCTGATCCTGTGGCTTAATTTGCTTACACATATAAGCACAGTAAAACTTTGTGGGAAATATTTCCACCTGACAGTTCTGCTAGCAAAGCTTCTGGTGATTGCTACATTGAAATTCCCTTGCAAAATGTACTACTATAGCAAATAAGCTAAGACTTTTATCATAAGAATGAATTTTGTTGACTGGGAAACAATGCTCAAGGAAAACTAGGACTTAGAAAGAAGACTTCGACTTGTTTTGTTTTGTTTTACTTTTGCTTTTTTATTTTTGAATCTGAACATTTGTTCAATTTAAATCTTAAACAGTGACGACTTTTAAAAAAAAACAATTCAGAGGAAATGGTATGTGATAGGTAGGGTTTTAGTTGGGGGGGTAGTAGGGGAGGATGGGAGGGAGAAGGGAACTGTGATTGTCATGTAAATCAATCTTGTTTCTAATTCAAATAAAAAAATGATCAAAAAAAAAACCACAAAACAAAACAAAAAAAAAAATTCAGAGGGCCTAGTTCAGATTTATGCAGGTTCCCCAGCTGTCAGTCTGAAGTCTGTGAGCTACCACTTGTTCGGGTCAGCTGTTTCTATGGGCTTCCCCCATGGTGTGATCTTGACACCCTTGTTCATATTACTGCTCCTCTCTTTCTCCAATTGGACTCTCTGAGATACCATCTTACATCTGTCAAAATGTTGACGATCAAAAACACTAATGAGAGCTTATGCTGGAAAGGAACACTCCTCCATTGCTGGTGGGAATGCAATCTTGTCCAGCCACTTTATAAATCAGTATGGCAGTTTCTCAGAAAATTTGAAATCAACCTACCTCAAGACCCAGAAATACCACTCTTGGGCATATACCCAAAGGATGCACACTCACACCAAAAGGACATTTGCTCAGCTATGTTAATATCAGCATTATTTGTAATAGCCAGAACCTGGAAGCAACCTAGATGTCCCTCAACCAAAGAATAGATTAAGAAAGTGTGGTACATTTACACAATGGAGTACTACTCAGTGGGGAAAAAAATGACATCTTGAAATCTGCAGGCAAATGGATGGAACTAGAGAAAAATATCTTGAGAGAGGTAACCCAGACATAGAAAGATAACCATGTATATGGTCAGTCATAAGTAGATATTGGACATAAAGCAAAAGATAACCAGCCTATCGGTCACAACCCCAAAGAAGCCAGGAATCAATGAGGGCCTTAAGAGAGACATTCATGGATCTCCCCCTCCCCAAGGTGAAATCACCAAGATTTTCTGAGTAAATTGGGAGCACTAGGGAGGATGGAGTGTGGTAGGGATGGGGGGGGTGAGGGCATGAGGGATGGGGACAGTCAAATTAGGGGAACACAGGAAGGGAAAGAGATACCTTAATAGAGGGAGTCATTATATGGTTATTGAGAAACCTGACACTAGGGAAATTTCCAGGAATTCACAAAGATGACCACAGCTAAGAATCTAAGCAATAGTGAAGAGGGTTCCTTAACTATCCTCCCCCTGTAATCAGATTGATAACTACCTTAATTGTCATCATCGTACCTTCATCTAGTAACTGATGGAAGCAGATGCAGAGAGTCACAGCTAAGCACTGGGAAAAAAAAGAGAAGATTTTTGTGATAAGCATAATGATGGATTGTATTGATGGAGGATGTAATTTACATAGGGCCTCTTTCATAAGGATGAGTTTTATTCACTGAGAGAAAAAGCCCAGGATTAGGGCCTAAACAAATCTCAGGATTTGGTGGAAATTCAAGTGGAGGCAGGCTCCTAATAGAATAGAATAGGATCACCAGGGTGTCTGATGGCTTTCATTCCAGAATTCCAGGTGACCAGGGGTCATTCTTCCTTCAAATGAAGAAAGCAGGCCTGTGTGCTTTCCAACTCTTCTTTCTCCAATGCTAACTTACTACACTAGTCTGTGCTTACTACAAAGGCAGAACATCCAAATGGGAATTGCAAAACTTGAAAGAACTCTGGATTTGAAAAACTAAAAAACTAAAAAAAAAAAAAAAAAAAAAAAAATGCAAGAAACTCTTTAATATGGACTAATTTTTGAGTTATTGAGCTAATTGATAACATTCATTTTAACTTTTTTCTTTATTCTTTTGATTTTTGGCATGTGGTCATGAGGACCTTTAGGAGCCATGGGTGGTTAGTGAGGACTTATAGTTGGAGCAGCCACAGATAAACTACGGATGTACCTGTAAGTCACTTTTCACTATGCTTCTGTAGGAAACTCTAATTACTCACTAGGTCACAAAAACAAACCCATGAAAACAGGAGGAAAATAAAAGGGATCAGCAGAAGAAGGGAGGGGATAAACGCAGGTAATAGGGGTAAAAGGAGTAAACATTATCAAGGTAATTATATGCATGAAAGTGTCATGAAGAAATTATTGTGACATGTAATTAATATATGATTACTAACAAATAGAAATGCTTGGCATGCAAAAGTTACAATGCAAAAAGAAGCACAACTGTACTGGAGTATTTAACAAAATGTATCATAATATCTGAAAATTGTTTTGAACTTGTTTAGAAAATAAAATTAAAATGTAACTATCACATTATGTAAGTACAGATAGACTTTCGTGTAGCCCAGGCTGCCTTCTAACTTGACATATAGCCAACATTGGCCAAGTGATAGGATTATAGACGTGTACCACCATGGCCAGCTCTCTCTCCAAGCTTTCTTGTGCTGGCTAGGTTCATGTCAACATGGCACAAATTATAGTCTACTGAGAAGAAGGTACTTCAGTTGAGAAAATGCCTCCATAAGATCTGGTTGTAGGACAACCTGTAGAACATTTTCTTAATTAGTGATTAATGGTCTAAGGTCTAGCCCATTGTGGGTGCTGCCATCCCTGGGCTGGTGGTCCTGGTTTTTATAAGAAAGCAGGCTGAGAAAGCCATAATGAGCAAGCTAGTAAGCAGCACTCCTCTATGGCCTCTGCATCAGCTTCTGCCTCCAGGCTTCTGCCCTGTTTGAGTTTCTGTCCTGACTTCCTTTGATGATGAACAGTGCTGTGGAAGTATAGGCCGAATAAACCCATTCCTCTCCTTTTCTTTTCTTTTTTGCCATGGTGTTTCATTACAGCAATAAAAACTCTAAATAAAACACTTGAAATTTAAAAGAAGAAAAAAAAGTAAAAACAAAAAAACCTCTCTTCATCTTGATCCACTAGCCCTGTGAACAGTAGTGACTTCCTGAAGCTGGGTATTGTCCTTTTGAGGTATCAAATGTCTCTGTGTAATTAATAATTCTTTATAATGTAGTTTACTATAACTATAATATAGTCTATTATATTAGTAACTCCAGTATGTATGCCTCCAAAATAGTTTCCTCTGAAGCTGTGTGTAGTTCAATGGTAAAATACTTACCTTGCATGCACAAGGATCAAGGTTTTCCTAGGACTGAAGGATGGGAAGAAGTACGATTACCATCTGTAATCTTAGGTCTAAATGCAATGCTGAGCTTCTTGTCAGTAGGAAATAACCATAGCAGACATGGGAGCTTCAAAATTACCATTGGAAACTCATCTATGCCCTGTCAAAATGAAGTGTCTACAGATGTATATGCTCCATTTTGTAGAATTTGGAAATAAAATATGTACACCACACCATCGATAACTATTCAGGTTTTCAATGGGCAACTGTTTTGAATTCCAAAAAGGCTGATTTGGTAATTACACATTTGCTAGAAGTCATGGACAACATGGGTATACCTGCACAAATAAAGACAGACAATGCTCCAGCATATGTATCTAAGAAAATGAAACCGTTTTTTGCTTATTACAATATAAAGCATATTAGAGGTATAGCACACAATCCTACAGGCAGGCAGTTATAGAAAGATCAAATAGAACTCTAAAGGATATGCTAAATTAACAGAAATGGATGATAAAGACCCCCAAAATAGATTGCATAGTGCTTTATTAACTGAATTTTTTGAATGTTAATGAGAAAGTAACAGCTCCAGAGACACACTGGATAATACAAAAAAAAAAAAAAAAAAAAAAAAAAAACCTACAGCATTAAATCAACCAGTATACTTCAAAGCTGTGTTGACATCTTAATGGAAACCAGGACATGTGTTACATTGGGAAAGATGTTTTGCTTTGGTTCCATCAAAATTGATAAAGATTCGATTTGAACAAGACACCTTTTATTAGAAGCGATGATTGTTCATCAAGGGGGATAGCCATTTAATCTAAACTAACCTATAAAACTAACATTTTTCATTTGATCAGATATAACTTGCCAAGGAGAACCTCTCCAAAGATTTAGGGTTGGGGAAGGGTTTTATTCTTTGTCTTTTCAGTAGAGTGAAGATATTTAACTAAGAAATCCAGAGACCACTGAACAAATGAGACATCTGAAGAAAAAGGACAAATCATCTAGAAAAACTGTCCTAAGAAAAAGAGTAAATTGGCCTATTATATATCACATTTACAACAGGGTAATATTTCATAAATCTTCCCAAATGTTTGTTTCTGCTTTTCTATACAGAAATATAATACAAATGGTCTTTTTGTAGTCCAGTCCAATTTAAGATTAAAAGTTGGCTTTGGAGTTGGAGTGTAGCTCTCTCCTTCTCTAAACCCAAGCATGCTTGTTAAAGTAAAATCCAAAATCTCTGTCTCATGTCAGAAGACCCAGCTGATATGGAAAAGAAGAAAAACAAGTATTTAGGACTATTATATTGCTACTAATCTCATAATTTTTGCCATGATATTGATGGTCATATAGAGTACTAACTAATTCTAGAAAAACATTTTGTCTACCTTCATGTACATGACTTCTGGTTTGAGTCTCTATCCGTTTTCTACAGTGAACCATGACCATGCCTAACAGTGACCTTTGAAGTCCTCCAAAAGGAGCATGGGGGCCCCTCGATGACAATTTCATCAGGACCATGACAAAACCATTATGCTGAACAGCACCAACCAAAGATCAGCTTTATACTACAAACTGCTCATAACGGGGTAACTTGCTGAGATGATCCATCCTCACAGACACTGCTCAGAACAACTTTGAGGTGATTCAGCCTCACAGACTACTTTCATCAAGATCTGAAACAAGCCCTTCAGTTGTCTGTTATGCAGAGACAGGTCAACAAATGATACAGCTTGAGAATAAACCCAAATTTTCTTTTCAGGATCCCCTAAAGATAATATTGACACCAGACAACAGGACATAACTTTAAGAACATGACACCCATTTCCAAGAGGTGGGGTGGGTGGTTTTGCATCACTCATTGGGTTATGGTTAATTGTCATTTAGGGGGATTGGTGACAAAATGTCGCTTACAGTCAGGAACAATGGGGATTATATTCAAGGTTTTTGTTTTGAAAAAGAAAAGAGGAAAACAGACATGATAGGATAAAAAAGGGTAGATTATTGAATCTATTCTGAAAAGAATAAATGGAGGATACAAATATGATAAAATGAAAAGGTAGATTATTGAATCTACTTTTAAAAAGCAACTACTAATCTTAAATATTTTACATTGGATTGACTTTTTATATTGTATACAAATGTTGTACAATGATACAAATTTGAGATTAATTTTGCTAAAACATACTAAACATACATTTTTAATATTGTTCAAGGTATTGCACCTATACAGCTCATTTAACAATGTAATACAAATTTCTAGTGCTTGAAAATTATTATTATCGGTGTAGAGAGATGGCTCAGAGGTTAAGAGCATGGACTGCTCTTCCAGCGGTCCTGTGTTCAATTTCCAGCAACCACATGGTGGCTCACAATCATCTGTTATGAAATCTGGTACCCTCTTCTGATGTGCAGATATACATGAAAGCAGAATGTTCTATACATAATAAATAAATAAAATCTTTTAAAAAAAACTTTAATCATTAAAAAAGAAAATTATTATTATTAACTATATGGGATAATAAGGAAGTATAGTTTAGTAATTAGTCAATTACTACATTAGAACTTGTAGTCATATTAGGTATATTTACAAGGTCAAACATATATCTTAGAAAAACAGGTTGTCTTCAAACACTTCAGAAATCTACAGAATATGGCATTTCACATTTTTTGAAAACACAGGTTCTTTTTTATGACAATGAGACATGTCTGCTCCTGGCAGCACCAATCTACATCAGAGAAGATGATGGGCATTGAAGAAACTCCACATGGAGTTAGAGTTGTTTGTGGTAAAGGTAAGCCACTGGGCAAGAAAGTACCCTTGCCTCAACTGCTGACAGTACACTGTCCAAATTGGACAAACAGGACACCAAAAAGAGTGACTGCAAACCTTGCCAAGACAATGTGGTCCAGTCCTTCCGAATATCCTGGTTCACAGAAATGTCTGTCAGATATGCTAGGCCTATAGGCCTAATATAGATGCCCCAACATTGAAGAGCAACCTTGGGTGACTGTCCAGGAAACCAGCTGTTTTTGTCATTTCTCACATTTTTTGGAAGTAACTTGCTCACACTTCCTGTTTACTCAGTTAATATTATTTCTTTCTCAGGTCTCTAAGTGAGTTGAAGATTGGATAGTATAGTTATAGTTTTCCTTGTTTATCAGACTCAATAAAGAAATTCACTAAATATCTGTTACATGTGATAGGTTTTAAAAACATTAAAGATAACTTGATAATGGAATTAGAATAGAAAGTAAATTAGGTACCAGATTTTGGACTCACCAAGAAAGAATAAATAATGGAGTATTTTCTCTGAATTTGTCAAATGCTAATGGACTAGACCCTGTTGATGTACTTATTGCCTGTGTATAGTGCATACAGTGAATATACATATTGTATATAGTTTTTCTTATATTAGCTATAACATTTTTTTAAATTTTAGACAAAAAAGGGGGATATGTGGTGATATCTTGCTTACACAAATAAAGCCTGTCTGAAGATCAGAGAATGGAGCTTACCACTAGCTAACCATAGAGGTCTGGAGATCTGTACAGACAGACAGAAAGTGATATAGCTAGGAGGAAACAGGATATAAGCAGGGAGAAACAGGAACTTACTTTTTTGTCTGCTGAGATGCTAAGGAGGTAAGGTGTGACTGTGGCTTTCTCCTTCTCTTTGATCTCTCAGCATTTTCCTCTATATCTGACTCTGGGTTTTTATGACTTAGACCAATTAAGAAATTCATTTACACACCCTTCAGACAGTCTAGCCTACCTTCATCTGAAGATTCAGAGCTAGAACCATGCATAAGAAAACCTGCAACAAAAGCAAAGTCTGATTTTGTAGAAAATGGTTCATGCACCAAAGAAATTGTTAGAATTTGCTAATTTATATTCCATATGGCTTGAGAACCTACATGGGATTAAATCCTTATCAAATCAGACCAAGGAGAAGGTATTGCTGTACTATATGGAGTTCAATTTGTCTACACGTGCTGAAGAGTCCATATTTACTGTGCTTGCTCATGCTGCACTAAGTAGCTATGAGAATGCCTTTGGTCAATTGGATGAAACGTGGATTCAATTACGGCTTAGAAACTATCAAAGTGAACACATGCTTCATTCTCTAACCTGCTCACTTGCCCACCACGTGAATTGCTTCTCTTCCTGAGGGGATTCAAGAACATATCCTCTATTGGGATGCAGAAATGTATGATAGCAAGGGGACCACTGCCAAATGGGTATCCTTGAAGGAAAAGTGCTAAACAGCCATTTTCTTTTTCTTTTGAGACAGGGTCTTACTATGCAGCTGTCCTGGAATTGCTATATAGATAAGGTTGGCTTCAAACTCACAGACATCTCCTTTCCTCTGACTCCCAAGTGCTGGGACTAAAGGTTTGTGCTACCACATACTGCAAAGAAGCCCTTTAAAATGTTACTTAAGGTATTGTTACTCCCACTGGGCAAGAACAAGACCACTGCCACAATTGAGCCAAATTTGAAGCACTCCTGATTTTTATTGGGATGCACCCAAGAGCTGTCCAGCAACAGCCTCCTAAGTTGATTTAAAAAGAACAGCTCTGAACATATCTCTTGGGCCCCTTTTAAGGAGACAAATCATGAAGTAGTTGCAAAGCACATTTCTGGAACAGAAACAATGGAACAATACAAAGTAATACGTTTTCCAGACCCCTTTATAGGTTGTAGGTGAGGGGTGCTGACATATCTGCCACAGATGTGTTTGTGCCCAAGTAAGGTCAAAAGCTGAGTGCTTTTAGGTGGGGACTTGGGCAGCTGTTGAGTTCAGGGGAGGAAGCCACAGTAACTGACAAGAATTGGGTACTGGACTTTTTGGTGTCTCTCCCTTGTTCGGAGACTCTCTGAGTGGGTGGGGTTTGGAGAGAGTAAAGAGTGAGGAATGGGGCTTTTCAGATTGTTCAAGGGCAAGCTGGAGGTTCCAATTGAACAAGAAGTACAGAAAAATCTCAAAAAGTACTTTGTAGTCAATATGTGATTAGGAAGGAGATTAGGAAGATGTTCACAAAAACAAGTCAAGGTTGTGGGTTGGGGCACGACAGGCTCCAGGAAATGGACTTAAGAAAAGAAATTCAGCTCTTACAGTAAATAAAAACTCATTTTAAACAATACAGCTTAATGATTCCTGCCTTAACAATGGAGTCAAGCAGATTCCTCAGTATACATGAAGCCACTATATCTGCAGGCAAAATAATATTTTTCCTCAACTTTTAATGTTTTTTGAGAATTTTATGCAATTAATTTTGATCATAGTCACCCCTCCTCCACCTCCTCTCAGATCCACACCCCTTTTTTTCAATTTGTGTTGCCCATATATATATTTTTGGTTGCATGGCCTTCCACCGAAGTGTGATAGACTTAACAGAGTGCTATAGTACTAGAGAAAACTGACTCTCTATCCCAGAAGCTAATAATTGCCAAAAGCTAATCAGCTAGGGATAGAACTTTGTGTCCATTTCCCCTCTCAATGCTGGCGTTTAATCTGGCTTGAGTTTACGCAGGTATTGGGCATGTTGTGACAACCACAAATTTTTTTATTTTTTTAAAGATTTTATTTATTTATTATGTATACAACATTCTGCTTCCATGTATATGGACACCAGAAGAGGGCACCACATCTCATAAGGGATGATTGTGAGCCACCATGTGGTTGCTGGGAATTGAACTCAGGACCTCTGGAAGAGCAGTCGGTGCTCTTAACCTCTGAGCCATCTCTTCAGCCCCAACAACCACAAATCTTAAATCACCAAAAAGAAGACTCATTGCCTCTTTTCAGCTCCATGAATCAGCCATTTACACACCTTAAGTGCACTGTAGCCCTTGCAACACACACACACACACACACACACACACACACACACACACACACACACACGTATACTGTTGTGTGACAACATATCTCCTAGAGAGACACAGCACATACCTACTTATCCAGACAGGGAGCCTACAACAGATCAAAGGATACCACCAAAGCTCAACTTATGAACCATTAGTTTTATTGGAGTAACTTATAAGAATATGGATGGAGACTTACTCATAGGAGGAGACATATCTCAAAGACAGCTGCATCACCAAAGCCCTCCCCAGCATGGGAGACAGTTCATAAACATGAAGCATACTGCACAGCCTTCAGGCAGCTCAACAGGTTGGATAGTGTTATTTTTTTAATTCTTTAATTACTACTCATATTTACATATCCATCCCTCCCCATTGCCTCACCCTTCCATCCTCCCATGTTCCCCACCAACCCTCCCCCAACCCATCCCCCAACTCCTCCCCAGGGATAGTGAGGCCCTCCTCCAGAGACCTTCAAAGTCTGTCATATCTTTTGGGGGAAGGCCTATGCCCTCCTTACTGTATCTGGGTGATTTGGTTAGTCTAAACCTCTTCAGGAAGCTCTGCTGGTTTCTCCTTCTTCTGGAAGCTGGTCTTTTCTCAGAGTCTTCCTTCCAGCTTAGCTTGTCTGAGAGTCTCTTTTGCAGCTTGGCATCTCTGAGAGCAACTCTGGCAGGGATAATCACATATTTATCCCTAGTGTACGAATGGACATTGGGATCCCATTCCCCATGGAGGGATACTTTCTCAGCTTAGATACACAGGAGAGAGCCTAGGCCCTGCTCCAAATGATGTGACGGACTTTGATGATCCCCCATGGAAGGTCTCACCCTCCCTGGGGAACAGAAGGGGGATGGGATGGGGGGTCGATGGGGGGAATGGGAGGATGGGAGGGAAAAGGAACTAGGATTGATATGTAAAATAAGATTGTTTCTAATTTAAATTTAAAAAAGAAGAAGAAACAGCAGCTTCGATCTGTTGAAGTCTGGAGTTCCTGCTGATCACCAGGACAGGTTTATCTGTAGGTCAGAAAGACTCCTTGTGGTCTACATTCAAGGCTGGCCTTAGAAACCCCTGATCCATCGTTCACAGCTGCAGGTGCAAGGATTGGCTGCTGCATGGGTGCACGATTGTCAGACTTCAAGACAGGCATTGATTGGTGTGGACTTGCCTCCGGGGCGTGGCAAGCATCTGCAAAATAGCTGCCTGCTTGGCTGCTGGGCCCTGGTAGAGACCAGGCAGAGGGGACAGTAATGTGCAAGGCGAAGGTGCTTGACTCCTGACAAGAGAATACCCCAGAAAATGGCCACTTCATGGACAAGCCTGTCCATTATTCAAAAAATAGCCCTGGTACTTGGAATCCCAGCAAGTGCAGCAATTGCCTACATCCTTTACCGCCGATACAGGGAAAGCAGAGAAGAACGAATGACATTTCTTGGACAAGATGATATTGAGCTAATGATGCGAGTTCACCAGGAGGCTGTGAAGCTGATCACTGGTGGACAAGGAGCATAAATATAAAGTCTCATGGGGAGGGGAGTGCTGCCTCTCACCCTACATTGCTGAGGTTACTGAAGATAAGATTTTTTGAAACAGTCCTTCAGCATTTCTTTAGGAACTTTAGTTTAATACAAGCAGAAGAAATGGAGAGTCATCTTAGGAAATGTAAAATTTCTTGTATGTGTATGTATGTGCACATCTAAAGAAATAAAAAGAATGTACTTCTGAAAAAAAAAAAAGAATCATCCCTTCAGGATGGGAAACAATTACACAATACAACACACACACACACACACTCACACACACACACTCACACACACACACGCACACACGCACACACACACAAATAGAAACTTTCCTTATTTTGGTGGTTTGAAAGAAAACGCCCCCCAAAGGGAGTGGCACTATTAAGTATGTCCTTATTAGAGGAAGTGTGTTTTGTGGGGGAAGTCTTTGGGGGGTCTCTATTTTCAAGCTTCACTCGGTGTAACAGTTGCTGTTGCCTTCAGGATGGTACTCTCTTGGCTCCAGCACTACATCTGCCTGCGTGCCTCAATGGTTGCTATAATGATGATAATGGACTGAACCTCTGAAACTATAAGTGAGCCACAGCAATTAAATGGTTTTTATTTGTAAGAGTTGCCAAGGCCATGGTGTCTCTTCACAGCAATAAAAACCCTAAGTGAGAAGTTGTTACCAGAGACTTGGGTATTGTTGTGGATAGGCCTGACCATCCTTTTGTTTGGAGTAATATGGACTTTGGTATTTTGGATTAAGAAAGCAGTGGATTGCTTTAAGCACTACTTAATGGAGCATATTAGCAGGAGCATGGAAGACAATGGTGCTGATAACAATTTGAATTGCTGGGAGCTGGCTCAAGATGTTTCAGAGAAGAATTTTAATATGTTGCCCCAGAAATCACTCTTGTGATAATTTTGGTGAAGAAAGTGGCTGCTCCTTTTGCCACTGTCTGAAGAGTTTGCCTAAGGCTAAAATGAGGAGTTTTGAATTACTTCTGTTGACAGAAGAAATATATATATATATATATAATATATATATATATATATTATAGACTGTGTCAGACAGGTGTTAGTGGTAACTCCAACGAAGATTTATAATGAAGAGGAGCAAGCTTAGCAGGATAAATTACAAAATGTAAATTTTGAGTTGAAAAAAAAGCCCTAAGAAGTGGAATGGAGCTGAATCTTATGTTCAAGGAGATAAACAGATGGAGAAATGGAGTATAAGGAGTGGTAAGCTCAGGGCAAGATCCCACCCAACTAAGATTCAAACTTGTGAAAAAAAAACTGGAGAAAAGTTTAGAGCTGTGTGTGGTGGGGCATGCCTTTAATCCCAGCACAGGGAAGGTAGAGGCTGGTGGATCTTGAGGTTTGAGGCCAGCCTAGACTAAAGAGCAAGTTCAAGGACAGCCAAGCTTAGGTAGTAAAGGACACAAAAAACTGGTGGAGATGTAATTAAACAAGAGGGCCATGTTCCAGCCCCAGCAAACAGCAGAACTTGGCAGCTTCGGCCATGTGGTTCTGACTTTAGAGTTAAGGGCAGAAGAAATGGGCTATAGAATTTACCTTTGTGCCTAAAGAAAGCTGCCAAGGCCAGGCATGTGTCAGGGGTGTCCCTGAATGAATTCCTAGTAGATGGGCCATTGTATGGAGCTGTGAAATTGAAGCCTGATATTCTTAGAGAACCCAAGACATTAGAGATGCCAGAATTGTGAGATACCTGCCAAGGAGAGCTTCTAACAGGAAGTGGAACCAGCTCAAAAGAAAGAAGTGTGCTGAAGTCAAAAAACCTGAAAAGATTTGGAGACTTGAAGAGCATTTTGAGTTTGCCCAGCTGGTTTTTGTGCTTGCTGTCATCCAGTATTTCCTTGCTATGCTTCTTTCCCTATATTTTGGAATGGTAACGTATATCCTGGGCCATATGTTAGAAGCACGTGATCTGTTTTGGATTTTGATATTTACAGGTGATTACAGTCAGTTAGGAGATTGTCGTGTTTCTCACAAGAGACTTTGGACTTTGAAATAAGTTTGAGACTATAATGGACTATGGGGACTTTTGAAATTAGATTGAATGAATTTTTGCAATATGATATGGCTATAAGTCTTTGGGAGCCAGGGAGTGGAATGTGGTGGTTTGAAAGAAAATGGCCCCCAATGGGAGTGGCACTATTTGAAGGAATTATGTCACCGTGGGGGGACTTTGAGATGGTGTCTTTTCTTGAGCTTCACTCATTGTAGCAGTCAGATGATTTCCTGTTGCCTGCAAGACGCAGCCCTCTTAGTCCCAGCACCACATCTGCCTACCAGCCTCCATGCTCGCCTACCCGCCTCCATGCTCACCCCCACGCTGATAATGGACTGAATCTCTGAAGCTGTAAGTGGGCCACCTCAATTAAATATTTTTATTTGCAAGATTTGCCATGGTCATGGTGTCTCTTCACAGCAAAAAATACCCTAAGACACCTGTCAAGATGGATAATCGATTGACATGTGAGGCAAGTTTTTTCCTAATTTGAAGAAAAAAAAAAGATAGATAATCAATGACAACAGAGATGGCAGAGGCTATGACTGAGTTACATGGCACATAAAAGACTTGAAAGATGCAGGGCAGGTGATACACATAAAGTTTAGTCATGCAATTTTCCTGTGTGGTCTATGCAAGCTATGAACAGATATTTGAGATTATTTTCCAGATAATCATGCGGGCTATAATTATATATAATTGTTGTTCATCGTGTTCTGTTCTTGCTGCAGCATGCCACTGACATAGAGCTGTTGAAATGAAAAATGCCCTCTGTACTAAGCAGTAAGAACACTAGAAGCAGATCACCTTTACTCCAATAGGAGAAAGATATCACAAATATATTTCAGGAGCTATTCAATTTTCCTACTCTCTGATATAATATGGTTCAAAGGGATTTTGATTATTTTGATGTTCTACAAAGTATCACACTAGTCCACTGAACTAAGGAATTCTGTGGCCTGAATATGCTCCCCAAAGTTTATTTCTACAAATTTCATTTCATAGCAACAAGTGTAAAGAGATGGGAAGTAATTAGGGCAATTAGATGATGGGAGAAGTGCTTCTGTGTATGTGTTTGACTTATTGGATGATAAATAAAGTACTGTTTGACTAATGAGGCAGCAAGTCAGGCGGGGCTAGGAGTCAAGGAGGATTCTGGGAAATGTAGTAAAGAAGTAGTGATCCAGGCAAGAAGTGACATAGCAGGGAGACTCCTATATAAGCAAGGGCAAGAAGGAAGTCGTTTCTTTTCTCTCTTCTTCTCCTCCTCTCTGCGGAGTCACCAGGTGAGCCTGGGAAGACAGGACGCTTCCACTGGCATCTTATAAGATAGGTCTTATAAAATATATAGATTTATGATAATTAAGACTGAGCTAGCAGATGAGAAATCCTAGTCATTGGCCAAGCAGCATTTGTACCTAATATAAGTCTCTGTGTGTTACTTGGGACCTCAACGTGGAGGCGGGCAGCACTCGGGCAGCCTGGCGGAAAGAGCCCATGTGGCGGCAGGGCTCTGAGTGGCTTTGGAGTAAAGACTTATTGTTACAATTAGAAGCTGGTCATAGTGATGTATTCCTCTAATCCTAGCACTTAGGAAGCTAAAGCAGGAGGATTTCCTTGAGCTCAAGGCCAGCTTGATCTACATAGTGATTCTCAAAACAATTATAGAATAAAGAAATCTATGAGAAGAACTGATGAAGTCATGACTGCAGATGTTCAAAAATTGTTCATTTCCAGAATTGCAGCAATGAAGTCATTGTAATGATAGTGAGCTAGATATAAAAGTAACCAGAATCATGAGCCATGGTGGTGTATGCCTATATTCCCAGCATACAGGAGGCAGAAACAAAAGGAGTATTGATTCAAAACAAGCCTGAGCCACACAGTGAATTACAATTAGCCCAGGTTGTATGATACCTTGACATAAAACAAAATATTAAAGGTTCTCTTTTCCTCCCCTCCTTCATCCTTCTCATGCTTTCTTTACCTGCCCCCATCTATTCTTTCTGCCACAGGATAATATAGCAAGAAGGCCTTGCCAGAGGTTGTCTTTCAATCTGGGGATTTTCAGTCTTCAGAACTATTAAAAAAATAGTATTCTGATTATAAAGTACACAATGTCTGTTATTTTACTTTAATAGCATAAAACAATAGTGGTAGCACAAAACCTAGGAGCACCACTTGCTAATTGTATAACTTTGATACTTGGATTGCTTCATTTACCCACCGTCATAATGAGAACACTGCTTATAACTGAGAACTGAGTGATAAAATTCAATTTAAAATGATTTATTAATGAAATCACAGCTCAGACAGAAGGAAATAGTTTCCTATTTCATAAGTCAATTTACCTCTGGAAAAAAACTTAATCTTGACAGCCAAAGAGAGTACTTCTTGTAAATTCCATGCCTATTAGGTTAACTCTAAGACTTTTCATTTAACAAAAAACAAAATAAAATTACTCCCCATAGGAAAAAACTTACTGGAGGCAATTCCTCAACTGAGGAAATTGACAACCAAGACTAGACATCAGAAGCCCACCCCTTATTAATTTGACACACAAACACATCTCTGCTAAACCACAACCTTTCCTTTCTTGTTTTCCCCCAAGATTTAGCTTTAATATCACCAGATAAAGCATACTACAACTTTAAAAGTTAAACTCTCTTTAAAAGTTCTTTTTTGAGACCAGCCTGGTCTACAAGAGCTAGTTCTAGGATAGCCTCCAAAGCCACAGAGAAACCCTGTCTTGAAAAAACAAAAAGAAAAAAGAAAAGCAAAGAAAAAAAGTTATTTTTCTCTGCCTTCCTTCTTAATCTGCTTGGATCCTAGATTTATAAACTCAGCTAACTTGTACCATTCTTCTATGCTCATGTCTTTTCTGAGATCTTTCACCCATACTTCTCTAGGCATGTAAATGTCCTTGATCTCTATCACTAGGATTTGGAAAAATGAGTCAGTTCTGAACACTGTCAGCAGATTAGTCCAACAAACTTACACACCCTGTTCAGGCACACCACCTAATATCTGAGTCAGAATTTACCTCAATCTCCCTGGAGCTATGTCCATTTCCCAGTCAAGCAAGAGCTCTGGAGAGTCACAGGGCTTTAGCCATTGCTCCTGGTTGTTAATATGCCAACGGCTTCTACTCTTTCTCCCCACAGGAAAGGCATAAGGAAAACTCTTTTAGAAGGACCTCAAGACTTGGTAGCTAAATACTACCAAGGATCTTCCCTCTCTCTCCTTCAAGTCTCTCCGTACTGTTGAAAATTATCTACTATTAGTATATGGCTTATATATTATTTTTAAATGACACAGAGATTGTCTGGACAATAGAATTCAGAGTTTCTGTTTTGTTTGATAGCTTATAAAATAGTTTCTTTAGTTTAAAAAATGGTAATTGGTTAAAGGTGTACACTTCCAAACTTGCAACCTTATGTGCAGACCAGGTCCTTTGCGTCCCAGTGTGCAAAGTCCATCTAAGTGCAGGCCCATGAGAAGTCTGGCAGCTTACGAACTAAGATAAAGTATGCACTTTAGGAACAATGGGGCAAATCTGTGCTCTAGTAATGGTGGGTTTCAGTCATACAAACAATATTGCAGGCTCCTGGTGTGGACTTGCTTCTGATTTATTCTACATTATTCTATGAAGCTTTCTTCATTGTTCCACCTGTTTGAGAAGGATGGTGTCTTTAGTAGGTAAGAAGCAGAATGTGGCTAGGGAGTTTACCAAAAACAATTTGATTTAGAACCATGCCTACTGATGATTTCCCTACTGGAGCAAAAACAGGAAGGAACTGCTTCCATATTAACAAAAATCAACTGTGATTTAAAGTCATTAATTTGTTTAACCAAATGTACACGTGTGATTAAAATGCAATATTGCTGTGATTATAATGCAATCAACAAATTATTAAACTGCAATAAAATGCAAACAAGTCCTATGTGTGTGCAGAAGTCTCTTAATCTCACTGTTTTACATGGAGCTATAACTAGCTTTTAGTAGATAAGTGGTTTCATATTTCTCAGTTGTCACATCTCATTTTTCCCTTTTAATTTGTTAAGTGAAAGAAAATATTAGCAATACATTATTATGGAATGTTTTCTCAATGTAATTTTAAAAGGTATACAAATCTGGAGTTATCTATGATACTGTATAAAGTTTGATTAACTGAAAGGAAGAAAAAAGCTATGTATCTTTTAAAATATTTTATGCATATAAATGTTTATTTGCACATATGTCTGAATGCCACATGCATGCCCAGTGGCCATGGAGGGCTGGAACTGGCATTACATATAGTTATGAGTCTCCATGTGGATGACTGGGTCTGCTTGCAAGAGCAGCCAGTGTTCTTAACTAGTGAAATATCTCTCCAGCCCACAAATTACTTTCTAAAAGTTAATGGAGCAGATTATAATGGTGCACTTTGGTGCAGTCCTATAATCTTAGCACTTTGGAGGTGGAGACAGGGGGATCAGGAATTCATAGTCATCCTCAGTTTAAACATCATAAGCTTTAGGAAGCTTTAAAAAACACAACAGTATATAAATGTGCTTTCCTCCTTAACACTGGCTACCATTACTTTAAAAATGGTGCAGCTGTTTAGATGTTGAAATTACAAAAATCTGCAAAATGTGGGGGTTAGAAAGAAAATAGCCCCCAAAGGGAGTGGCAATATTAAAAGGTGTGGCTTTGTTGAAGTAGGTGTGGTCTTGTTGGAGGAAGTGTATTAACATGGAAGAAGACTTTGGGGGTTCATATGTGCTCAAGCCATGCCCAGTGAGATAGTCAGTCCCCTTCTTGTTGCCTAAAAATGTAGAGCTCTCAGCTACGTCTCCAGAATTATGTCTGCCTGAACACCTCCATGTCCCACCATCATGATAATAGACTGAACCTCTGAAATTGTAAGTTTCCACTTCAATTATATGTTTTCCTTTTTAAAAGTTTCTGTGGTCATGGTGTGTCTTCACAGCAATAGAAACCCTAAGACAGAAGTTGGTACCATGGACTGGGGTATTGTTGTGATAGGCCTGCCATGTTTTTGTTTGGAGGAATTTAGACTTCGGTGCTTCCTGTTAGGAAAGCAGTGGATTGCTTTAAGCGTTGCTTAAAGCATGTAACACAGTGGTGCTGTAAATGATTTGAACTGTGGGGATCAAGAGGTTTCAAAGAGGAAGAAAGTAAGTATATGGCCTAGAGATTGGTCTTGTGATATTTTGGTGAAAAGGTGGCTGCTTTTTGCCCTTGTCCAAAGAGTTTGTCTGAGTCTAAAGTGAAGAGTTTCAGATTACTTCTGTTGACAGAAGACATCTCAAAACAGCCTAGTACAGACTCTGTCATGTGGATATTAGTGTTATTAACTCTGATGAAGATTTATAATGAAAAGGAGCAAGCCAGGCAAATAAAAATACAAAATGTAAAGATTGAGAAACTGGGCTCCAGGAAGTGGAATAGAGCTAAATCCTATGTTCAAGGAGAAAAACAGATTAAGAAATAGAATAAAGCCAGTGGTGACCTCAGGGCAAGATTCCACCTGTAGGGAGAGACCCTGGATACCTGTACCGCTGACCACGCCCAATTAAGTTTCCAACATGTGTAGTGGTGGTGCACACCTTTAATCACAGCACTCCAAAGGCAGAGGCTGGTGGATCTCTGATTGTCGGGAGCCATGGCAGAAGTAACTTTAGACCTATAAGAGACTTGGGCTGCTTCAGAGAAAGTTGCCAGCATTTTAAGAGTAACCCATTATATTAAAAGAATTGCTGCCTTCAATCTTTCCCTCCTGATACTTAGCATTTGGACACACAGAAGTAAATAGAAAGAAAGATACATTTTATAGTCAGATTTCCTAGCAACCCTCCCCCACACACACACCCACGTACATTCTTTAATCTAACAAGCCTTTTGTCCTCTGACTAACACCTGCACTGTCCAACCTTGGTAGCATCCTACACTCTCCAAGGACTCAGGCACAGGGACATTCCTCCAGTCTGGTTATCAGGCAAACAGCCTCAAACAACCTCTCCCTGCCTGCCAAGCTCCCTGCTTGGCACCCCTATATAAGGTCCCTGTGAAAAATTAAAAATTGTAGCTTGATCAGAAAACTGTCTTGCTGTCTGGTTCTCTGTTTCCACCCGACTCTCTCTTTCCAGGTTCTTTGGTGACTGCTGCACATCGGGGTATGAGTTAGCATGGTGCCCCGAGGGTCGGGGCACCTGATTGTGAGGCCAGTCTGGTTTACAGAACAGCCAAACTTAGGTAGTGAAAAGCAGAAAGCTAGTGAAGATGTAATGGAATGAGCAGGCCATATTCCAGGCCCAGAAAATAACAAAACTTGGCAGCTTCAGTCATGTTGTTGTGAAGATATATATATCTATAGCTATGGAATTTGCCCCTGAGACTAAGAAAAGCCACCAAAGCCAGGCACGTGTCAGGGATGTATCTAGGTCTCCCTGAATGGAGACATAGAGAGGCTAGTTCATGCAGCTGTGAAGTTGAAATCTAGATGGCCTTGAAGATCCCAGGATGTTAGAGCTGCCAGAGTCATAGGATACCTGCAGGTTCAGAGTTAACATTATTTCTCCCAGTCATTGTGGCAGCTCAAAGATGCCTTAAAACTGACCTTTTTTAAAAAGAGAAAATCATGGCTTTGTGCATCTTCACCCTCAAATAACATACTGCCAAGTTAAAAGCTGGGGACAGCTGGATGTGACATCAATGCCTATGGTGCCAGCACTGAAGAGGCTGAGGCAAGAACATCACAGGGTCAGGACTGCCTGGGCCACAAAACAGGGCTACAAAGAAAACACAGTAAAGGTAAATGAAAGGGGTTTTCTGTGAAAGGTTACCTTGGCTATTGGGGTAAAAAAAAAATGCCACAAAAATCACACCACACAACAAACATCACACAAGACATTTATCTAGGGGGAGATGCAAAGGGCTGCCACTGAGCTGGGATGAGAGAGAGGGAGAAGAGGGAAACCAGGTTGTGATACTACAGGCTTTATAGGGATGTCTTAGTCAGTGTTTCTATTGCCATGAAGAGATACCATGTCCAGGACAACACTTATAAAGAAGGCGATTATGATGGCTTACAGTTTCAGAGATTTAGCCCATTATCATGGTGGGACATGGCAGCATGAGGACAAACATGGTGCTGGCTATATCTTCATCAGAAGGCAACAGGAAGTGGACTGTGATACTGGGAGTAGCTTGAATATAGGAGAACTCAAAACCTGCCCCCACAGTGACACACTTCCTCCCACAAGGCCACACTTACTCCAACAAGGCCACACCTCATAATAGTGCCACTCTCTTTGGGAGCCATGTTTTTCCAAACCACCACAAGAGTGTATGGAGCATGCACATAGCAAAAATACAGGACAATGGTGACATGTCCCATTGACCTTTAGTGATGATGGGACTGTTGGCACTGTGTCATTGAAGGTGGGGTGGGTGTGGGAAAATACCTGCTTCTGGAATGTGGGCAAATCTTCCTTTTGTTTATTATAAAAGGTAAGGAAATAAGCCATGGGTGACTGTGAGTTAGGAGTATAGGTGTTCTGCTCACTAGACTGCTTCTTATTGTCTGGGGGCAGCAATATCTCTTGGGACCCAAAAAAGTTGGAATGCTGGCCAAGCAAAGGAAGAGCAGACTGTTATGGAGTATTTGTTTACACTATATGAAGATGTGTCACTGTGATTAGATTAATAAAAAGCTGAATGGCCAATAGTTAAATGGAAGAGATTAGGTGGGACTTCCGGGAAGAGAGAGGAACGCAGGGGGATGAGTCTAGGTGTGTGGATTTCTGAGAGTTGCAGAGAAAGTCAGATGCACAATACTGAGGAGAGAAAAGAGCCATGTGGCAAAATGTACATTAATTAAACAGGTTAATTTAAGTTATGAGCTAATTGGAAAGAAGCCTAAACTAAGACTAGAGTTTCATAGTTAATAGTTAATACACGATGCTCTGGAACCCAGATTGGAAATTCGCCATTCTGTGGGAAAATGCAAACGGACCCCCGAGTCCACACTAAAACCAGATCTGGCCGTCTCCAAAGGCCTGAGAGATCTCTCCACTTAACCAGAGGTCTATTCTGTGCAGTGGACTGCCAGTGAAAATCTGCTGCAGAGTTATTAGAATTATCCACTATTAAAAATTTTAAAATATAAAGAACAAGTGATAGAGTGAGGGGAGCCATGATGACCCTCAAGGTCCCCCTTCTTTACTTTAACCAAATAAGCTTTTAAAATGTGTTGGGCTCGTTCCACAACAGCCTACCCTTGGGGGCTGTAAGGAATGCCAGTTTTGGGGAGTAATTACAAAATCCTGACAAAACTGATTGAAACTTGACACATGGTAGGTTATTAGCCATGCCTAGAGGCAAATCTACCCATTGATACCTCTTATAAGGCTCCCTTAAATTTAGATGGGACACTGAAAGCAAAATGCTGACAATCAGCAGGGTGCAGAGGAATATTTTAAAAATCCTTTAAATCTATCACAAGTAAATGCCAATTTTGGGGGATGGTCACAGGGGCTGGCATCCCTGGCTGAGTGGCACCCCTGGCATTATGGTCTTATTGACCTGTCTCAAGTCTTGTAACAGCCTCCAATTACCTGATTTTTTCTTAACAACAAATATTGGGGTATTGCAGGGAGAAGTAGAAGGGACAAAGTGGCCAGCATTGAGTTGCTCCTGAACCAGGGCATGAGCAGCTTCCAACTTTATTTTAGACAAAAGCCACTGTTCTACTTGAGTAGGCTCATCATTTTCCCAGGTGATAGGAATTGGAGGTATTTGAGGCTGTGGAACAATTGCCCCCATTAAAAATGTCCCAATCCCAGTCAGGTGTTAGTGGCGCATGCCTTTAATCCCCGCACTCGGGAGGCAGAGGCAGGTGGATCTCTGTGAGTTCGAGACCAGCCTGGTCTACAGCCTCCAAAGCCACAGAGAAACCCTGTCTCAAAAAACCAAAAAAAAAAAAAAAAAAAAAAAAAAACCAAAAAAAAAACAAAAACAAAAAATGTCCCAATCCTCTCCAGTCTCTAGGGGCCCTCTGTACAGGGGGTCTGTCTGACATAGGCAAGGGGTGGCCCTGTAAATTCTTCCCAATCCCTTTCCCTGGCAATAGCCTTGCTCTTTAAGCATGTGCTGCACAGGAGGCATGGCTAGTACGGCCCCCATTGCTTCTAGGACATCTACGTTCATACTTAAATTAGTTACAGATAAATATTGTGGGTACACCTCATTGTTTGGCAGTTTTGAAGAGCAGTCTTTCTAGCTAAACCAAAATGTATATTTAGACTTTAGTTATTAAATGATGAAAATTATGAGGTTATAGAGCTCTTTCTACCTGAGTCAAATCTACCAATTTTATTAATCAATCTTTCAACTCATTCCCTTTAGCCAGTAGGCAGGGGAAAGGCCTGAACGGCTCCCAATGTGACCCAGAAAACATGGCAATCTTTTAGGTGAGCAGCATTTTGAATTTGTTCAAATAACATTTTTAACTTGATTGTAATAGTCTATGTATAGAATTATCTCCAAAATTTAAAGAGCCTTAAAAACATATTGATTCTTAGTACATAGAATAAATGAATCATACTGTTAGATGCTGAGAGACCATTCCAAAAGCCTATAACTTGATTCTCTGAACTGTAGTTGGGGCCGTCTGTCCTGTATATTTTTACCATTAATATCATAAGCTGCTCTTCTATCAGAAGAACCATTAGTAAAAATTGACATAGTATTTTCATGGGACTGCCCCTTACTATTTTGGGATTCTGAAAGGATGCATTAGCATAAATTACAACAGCCCATGAGTTGGAAACTGATTATCAATTTTCTTTGAAAATTTAGCAAAAACAATTGCTCAATAAATCATTATTTTGAGACAACCTGTTGCTTGGTGTAAGGGACATGTTATCATCTGTCAAAATACAATTTACATTTCATATAGCATTTGTACATCATGCAGGCTATTGTCTTAAATAAGGGTTTAATACTTTGGCTGGTGAGATAGGTAGGTGTGACCATAGTAATGGTCCCTCCAGCCACAGAACAGAAGTCTGCCTATGCTTTGTGGGGAGCACATAAGCTTCCCATGGCTTTGCATTGTTAATATAGTATCTGCTGATGCTGGATTAAACGAACTCTTAACAGTAGAAAATTTGCCTACCCTCTAGTTAGCTGTCTGGGTGAATTGGGATCACCAACTCTTTTAGAATATCATTTAAAGGTTTTAGCTCTTGTAGACCAGGCTGGTCTCGAGCTCACTGAGATCCGCCTGCCTCTGCCTCCCGAGTGCTGGGATTAAAGGCATGCACCACCACTGCCCGGCTTGTTTAAAGATTTTAAATCATCATTAGATGCCCCCCAAAAGAAGGAAGGGTTACCCTAGAATATTTTTTAACAATTTCTTTTAAAAGAAATCATTTAAAGATTGTAAACTATACTTTCTAATTTTATTTTTAAGCCTAATTTATTTAGAATATTACACATGTCCCAAACAATTTTTGAGATTGATAAAAAGTTTCTGAGCAGTCTTTATCAATCTAACCTTTGAAGCTCCCATAGCTGACAAGGCCTCATTTGCATCATAGCTGAAACACTCAGGCTGTGAATCTAACAGGCAGTTGTCTCCTGAGGCTTTTTCTCAAACTACTGCAGCCAGGGCTGGACAGGGTTCTGGGTTTTCTCAGGATCCCCTTGGGATTGACAACACCCCCAAACAGCAGGAAGCACTTTGGAAAGAACTATGTCCACATCCCAAATATTGTTTATAAATGTTTGTTTTTATTTAAACGGTGTTGGTTATAAATGGTTAATGATCACATTCAATCTCTTTCTAAAGAAAAAAAGGGAATATGATATAGAAATGAATACATTGGTATGGATTTTGGTTTTTTGACACAAATTTAAGGTCAAATTTTGTTATATGTAAATTTCTACTCTTGTTTAGGTACTGTGTTTATATAGCTCATTTAAAAATGTAATGTATAATTAAATACAGATTATAGATAGTCACCTATAATAGTCAAAACTTACAAGTATAGTAGTTAAGTTTTCTAGATATACAGATACATTTCAAGGTATTCTTCAAAACCTTTCAAAGACCCACAGAATATGGCATTTAAAACAGTTTATTAGGGTTTTTCATGACAATGAGACACAACTGTTCCTGACAACACCAATTAGGTCAGAGAGGAAGACGGGCATCGAGAAACTTGTTATGGAGTTTGCCTTCAATGTGGCAAAACTGGCCCGTTGGGCAAAGAACTGCCCTTGCCTCGACTGCTGACAGTAAGCATGCTGTCCAAACTGGACAAGCAGGTTACAAAGGAAAATGAGTGCTAAACTGGCCAAGAGCCAGGATGGTCCTTCAGGGTTCCTGCTTTACAGAAACAAGCAACTGATGAATTTTGCCAATACAAGACAGAACAGATCTTCAAATTTCCCCCAGACTTTAGCCCAAAGTCTGCCAGACACTATAGCCTTTGGGCTGAAGATGGATACCCCAACATTACAGAGGAATTTTGGGTGGCTATCCAGGCAGTGAGATGTCTCTGTCAATTCTAGAGTTAATACATTATCCTTCTGGGGTGTTTGAGGGAGTTGAAGACAGATAGTTATGATTATGGTTTTCCTTGGTTATAATAAGAGCTAAGTTACATGTAAAACTTTAGACTCACAAAGATAGTATAGATAGAATATTTTCTTTAAATTTTGCCAAATGTTAATGGACTAAATACTGTTTTGTTATATATAAATTCCTATGTTAAATCTAAAACCTTCCTTTTTATTTAGACAGAAAAGGGGGAATGATAGGGTATGTTCTTCTGTATGCTGTGAATATATGTTTCTCTTACTGGTTGATGAATAAAGCTGTTTCAGCCAATGGACAGGCAGGATGTAGCCAGGCAGGAAGTATAGGAGGGCTACAAGACTAGGAAAATTCTGGGAAGAAGAAGGCAAAGAGTGAGTTAGGAGGGAGATACCATGTAGCTTCTGAAAAAGCAAGAGGTCTGGGTATCACAGGGTAAGCTAGAGTAACAGAAATTGGTTAATAAGATAGAGCTAGCTAGTAAGAAGCCTAAGCCAGTGGCTGAACAATTTATAATTAATATAAGCCCCTGTGTGTTTATTTGGGACTAAAGAGATGAAGAGTCAGATAGGACCAAAACTTCATTCAACAAGTCACTTGGCTGTTTCCATTTTGATGATGTCATCAGCCAAGGTGGAGAAGAGCTACATAGTTAGAATTTAAAAACTTCTGTTTTCGACCCAGTTCGGTGGCAGTGGTGGGTCCCAAACACCGAACACCGAGAGGCAGCCCGGCCTCCATCTGCCGGCCCAGGAACTGTTTCCAGTTCTGGTTAGTCATCGATGCTCAGAGTCATCTGAGGCAAGCGACCTGCCTGCCGGACCCAGTTCAGCAGCAGTGGTGGGTCCTGAACACTGATCACCTAGAGGCAGCCCCCAGAGGCAGCCTGGCCTCCATCCACCGGCCCAGTTAGGCCAGGAACTGTTTTCAGTTCTGGTTCTTCGTCATTTCTCAGAGTCATCTGACACAAGTGTCCATACAGAGTTCGGCAGCGGGATCCGACACCCGGAGGCCCAGTGACAGCTCTGCCTCCAACTGCCCTCCCAGCGGGACCCGGTGCACCTGGACATTGCTACACCCAGTTAACAGTGACACCTCCATCCATGAGAAGAGAACCGACAGAAGAGTATTGGGTCTGTTTGCATCTACCAGAAGGGAAACGTGGTCCCACACCCAACAGGAGAACAAGAAACACTTGCTACACCCACCAGAAGAAAGGATGAGAAGAGGGCAAGGTAAAAGCACATCTAACAACAGAAAACCCAATATGACACCACCGGAGACTAGGAACCATACACCAGTAAGACCTCAACATCACGATGCAGATGAACCAGAAGAGAATGACATTAAAAGCATCTTCAGGAAAATGATAGAGGAACTCAAAGAGGACATGAGAAAATCACTTAAAGAAATTGAAGACAAAACAAACCAAAAAATACAAGAAACAGTTCAAGACCTAAAAACTAAAATAGAGACAATAAAGAAAGCACAATCTGAGGCAATGCTGGAAATAGAAAAGCTGGGTAAACGATCAGGAACTACAGATGTAAGCATAACCAACAGAATACAAGAGATGGAAGAGAGAATCTCAGGAGTTGAAGACACACTAGTGGAAATAGATTCATCAACCAAAGAAAATCTTAAGTCCAACAAATCCCTAACACAAAATATCCAGGAAATATGGGATACCGTGAAAAGACCAAACCTAAGAATAATAGGTATAGAAGAAGGTGAAGAAATCCAACTCAAAGGTGCAGAAAACATATTCAACAAAATCATAGAAGAAAATTTTCCCAACCTAAAGAAAGACATGCCAATGAAAATACAAGAAACCTACAGAACACCAAATAGACTGGACCAAAAAAAAGGTCACCTCGCCACATAATAATCAAAACACCAAGCATAAACAGCAAAGAGAAAATATTAAGACCAGCAAAGGAAAAAGGTCAAGTAACCTATAAAGGCAAACCTATCAAAATCACCCCTGACTTTTCCCTGGAAACTCTGAAAGCCAGAAGGTCCTGAATCGATATTCTACCTACACTAAGAGATAATGGATGCCAGCCCAGACTACTATACCCAGCAAAGCTTTCAATCATTATAGACGGAGAAAACAAGATATTCCATGATAAAACCAGATTCAAACAATACATATCCACCAATCCAGCCCTACAGAAAGTACTGGAAGGTAAACTACAACCCAGGGAAGTTAACTACAACCAGAAAAACATAGGCAATAGATAATCCCAATTTTCCAACAGTCAAAAGAAAAAAGGGATAGAATCCCACACATAATCTTGCCACCATCACCAAATCAAAAACAAGCAAGAATGAACAATAATCAATGGTCACTAATATCCATCAACATTAATGGTCTTAACTCCCCTATAAAAAGACACAGATTAGCAGACTGGATAAGAAGACAGAATCCTTCCTTCTGCTGCTTACAAGAAACTCACCTCAACCTCAAAGACAGATGGTACCTAAGAATTAAAGGTTGGGGAAAGATCTTCCAATCAAATGGACCCAAAAAACAAGCAGGGATAGCAATCCTAATATCCAACAAATTGGACTTTAAACTAAAATCAGTCAAAAGAGTTGAAGAAGGTCATTTCCTACTCAGCACAGGAGAAATCCATCAGGACGAAGTCTCAATTCTGAACATTTATGCCCCAAATATAAAGGCATCCACGTTTGTAAAAGAAACATTACTAAAACTCAAATCACACATAAAACTGCACACACTTATAGTGGGAGATTTCAACACCCCACTCTCACCACTGGACAGGAACAACAGACAGAAACTTAACAATAAAAACAAAAGAACTAATAGAAGTTATGGCGAAATTGGACTTAACAGATATCTATGAAACATTCCACCCAAATACAAAACAATTTACCTTCTTCTCAGCACCACATGGAACCTTCTCTAAAATCGACCACATACTTGGCAACATAGCAAACCTCAACAAGTACAAAAAAATTGAAATAACCCCCTGTGTCTTATCAGACCACCATGCTTTAAAATTAGAATTCAACAACAACAAGAACTACTGAAAACCTACAATCTCATGGAAATTAAGTAACACCCAATTGCACAATTCATGGGTCCAGGAAGAAATAAAAAAAGAAATTAAAGATTTCCTAGAATTCAATGAGAATGAGGACACAACATATCCAAACCTATGGGATACTCTGAAAGCAGTGCTAAGAGGAAAGTTCATAGCACTAATGCCCATATGAAAAAACAGGAGAATAATCACACTAGAGAATTAACAGCAAAACTGAAAGCTTTAGAAAACAAAGAAGCCAATATATCCCGGAGGAGCAGATGCCAGGAAATAATCAAATTGAGGGCTGAAATCAATAAAATGGAAACTAGGAGAACAATACAAAGAATCAATATAACAAAAAGTTGGTTCTTTGAGAAAATCAACAAGATAGACAAACCTTTATCCAAACTTACCAAACAACAAAGAGTGAACATGCAAATTAATAAAATCAGGAATGAAAAGGGGGTCATAACAACAGACACAGTGGAAATCCAGAGAATCATCAGGTCATACTTTGAAAACCTATATTCCTCAAAATTTGAAAATCTAAAGGAAATGGACAATTTTCTGGACAGATTTCACTTTCCAAAATTAAATCAAGAACAGATAAGCAACTTAAATAGACCTATAACCTCTAATGAAATTGAAGCAGTCATTAGAAGTCTCCCAACCAAAAAAAGCCCAGGACCAGATGGCTTCAGTGCAGAATTCTACCAGAAATTCAAAGTACAGCTAATACCAATTCTCCTCAAAGTATTCCACACAATAGAAGCAGAAGGGTCATTACCAAACTCTTTCTATGAGGCCACAATAACCTTGATACCCAAGCCACACAAAGACACAACTAAGAAAGAGAACTACAGACCAATATCCCTCATGAACATTGACGCAAAAATTCTCAATAAAATATTGGCAAATCAAATCCAAGAACACATCAGAGAAATCATCCATCCCGATCAAGTAGGCTTCATCCCAGGGATGCAAGGATGGTTCAACATATGGAAATCCATCAATGTAATCCACCATATAAACAGACTGAGGAAAAAAAATCACATGATCATCTCACTAGATGCCGAAAAAGCCTTTGACAAAATCCAACATCCTTTCATGATAAAGGTCCTGAAGAAATCAGGGATAACAGGAACATACCTCAACATAATAAAAGCAATATACAGCAAGCCAACAGCCAACAACAAATTAAATGGAGAGAATCTCAATGCAATTCCTCTAAAATCAGGGACAAGACAAGGCTGTCCACTATCTCCATACCTCTTCAATATTGTCCTTGAAGTTCTAGCTAGAGCAATAAGACAACAAAAGGAGATCAAGGGAATACAAATCAGAAAGGAAGAAGTCAAACTCCACTATTTGCAGATGATATGATAGTCTACATAAGTTGTGAGGAGCCGCACTCACATTCGCCATTACAAGATGGCACTGACATCCGCTGCCGGATCAAGTAAACAACGTTGGTGCGCATGTGCCCAGTGTTTTTCCACTTGCCTAGTCTTGACGTCATATAGGGTGATGAGTCCTCCACCTATCCCAGCTGTACACGCACTGCTCGGAGATTATGAGCCTTTATAAGGGGACGGGATTCTTGGCTCGGGGTCTCCCTAATCAGAAGCTGATCATCTGTCTCTCAAGATGCATTAAAGCTTTACTGCAGAAGGATCCGAGTGTCCTGTGTCATTCTTGCTGGCGAGACGATCTCGCTGGACAATAAGTGACCCGAAAAACTCAACCAGGGAACTCCTACAGCTGATAAACACCTTCAGCAAAGTGGCAGGATACAAGATTAACTCAAAAAAATCTGTAGCCCTACTATATACAGATGACACATTGGTGGAGAAAGAAATCAGAGAAGCATCACCCTTTACAATTGCCACAAACAACATAAAATACCTTGGAGTAATACAAACCAAAAAAGTGAAAGACCTGTACCATAAGAATTTTGAGTCTCTAAAGAAAGAAATTAAAGAAGATACCAGAAAATGGAAAGATCTCCCATGCTCTTGGTTAGGTAGGATCAACATAGTAAAAATGGCAATCTTGCCAAAAGCAATCTACAGATTCAATGCAATCCCCATCAAAATCCCAACACAATTCTTCACAGACCTTGAAAGAACAATTCTCAACTTTATATGGAGAAACAAAAGACCCAGGATAGCCAAATCATCCCTATACAATAAAGGAACTTCTGGAGGCATCATCATCCCTGACTTCAAGCTCTATTACAGAGCTATAGTCTGAAAACAGCTTGGTATTGGCACAAAAAATAGACTGGTAGACCAATGGAATAGAATTGAAAACCCTGATATTACCGCACACACCTATGAACACCTGATTTTTGACAAACAATCCAAATTTATACGATGGAACAAAGAGAACATCTTCAACAAATGGTGCTGGCATTACTGGGTGCAGACATGTAGAAGACTGCAGTTAGATCCAAGCCTATCACCTTGCACAAAACTTAAGTGCAAATGGATCAAAGATCTCAACATAAATGCAGCTACACTGAACCTATTAGAAGACAAAGTGGGAAATACCCTTGAATCAATCAGTACAGGAGATTGCTTCCTGAACATTACACCAGTAGCACAGACACTGAGGTCAACAATTGATAAATGGGACCTCCTGAAACTGAGAAGCTTCTGTAAGGCAAAGGAGACAGTCAGCAAGACAAAACGGCAACCCACAGACTGGGAAAAGATATTCACAAACCCACATCTGACAGAGGGCTGATCTCCAAAATATACAAAGAACTCAAGAAGCTAGTCTCCCAAACACCAAACAACCCAATTAAAAAATGGGGTACAGAACTAAATAGACAATTCTCAATAGAGGAATCTAAAATGGCTGAAAGACACATGAGAAAGTGTTCAACAACCTTAGTCATCAGGGAAATGCAAATCAAAACAACTTTGAGACACCATCTTACTCCTGTCAGAATGGCTAAAAGAGAAAATACCAATGACAGTTTATGCTGGAGAGGATTTGGAGAAAGAGGAACACTCCTCCACTGCTGGTGGGAGTGCCAACTTATACAGCCACTGTGGAAATCAGTATGGCGACTCCTCAAGAAAATGAGAATGAGTCTACCACAAAATCCAGCAATTCCACTCCTAGGCATATACCCCAAAGAAGCACATTCATATAACAAGGACATATGTTCAACCATGTTGTTTTGATCTGGGGTGCAGGGCAGGCAGGGGCAGTTGCTTGGGGTGCTCAAGGCTCTAAATTCTAATTTCCAAAAACAAACAGGGTA
This sequence comes from Cricetulus griseus, assembly GCF_003668045.3. Lineage (NCBI taxonomy): Eukaryota > Metazoa > Chordata > Mammalia > Rodentia > Cricetidae > Cricetulus > Cricetulus griseus. Next base: position 159,997,703 of record NC_048595.1, read on the forward strand.
TTAGAGGCAAGACCACTAAATCTCCAGCACCATGGCAGAAACACGGTATGTAGAGGCAAGACCACTAGACACCATTAACTAAGCTAGTAGTAGTACAGACAGAATTGAAATTTGGGGACAGGGGTATGAGACTCTGCAACCCTACATACAAATATGTACTATTTCAATAAGAATGATGGTAACTAGTAATTTGAATGCCACCTCATAGCTCAATACTGGAAGAAATACATTTCATCCAGTACTGTTATTTCCAGTGCTGTAAAGTTCACTTTATCACCCCTGACTCTAACATCTATTGTGTGTTCTCATTGGTAAAACAGAATATTTCTTGGTTCTTAAAAGTGATCAAAATTAGTCAATAATGATTCCCAGCTATGTAGTGTGTTAAAAATTTGTTCTGTGGGCTGGGCGTTGGTGGCGCACACCTTTAATCCCAGCACTCGGGAGGCAGAGGCAGGTGGATCTCTGTGAGTTCGAGGCCAGCCTGGTCTCCAGAGTGAGTGCCAGGACAGGCTCCAAAGCTACACAGAGAAACCCTGTCTCGAAAAACCAAAATAACAAAAATTTGTTCTGTGATGACCCAGTGATTAAGAGCACTTGCTGCTCTTACAGAGCATATGGAATCAATTCTCCTCACCCTCATAGCAGCTCACAACCACCTATAGCTCCAGTTCCAGAACACCTGATGCTCTCTTCTGGACTCTACAGGCATTAGGCATACATGTGTTATACATACATACATATATACAGGAAACACTAAACACATTTTAAAAGAAGTTGTCTCCATTGAATATAAGCATGACTGCTTCAGAACCCATGGAGGTAGCTCAGCCAGTAAAGTATTTATATTGAAAGTACAAGAACTTGAGTTTAATTGTCAGAATCCATATTTTAAACTCAGATGTGCTAATAATAATAATCCTGTTATGGCATCCATTGCTCATGATCCCAGTGCTTATGAGGCAGAGACAGGCAGATCTCCAGACTCACAGACCAGCCAGGCTAACCCACTTGGTGAGTTCTAGGCCATTGAGAGACCATGTCTCCAAAAAGATGAATGGCACCAGAGGAATTACACCTGAGTTGTCTCCAGGGTTCCACTGGCAGCCACATTCATGTGTTCCTGCAAACACACACAAAAGTAAATAAAAGATATAAAATGTATTAAGTAAAATAAAAGCATTAAGCAACCACCTCTGTGTAAAATTAAGTTTCAACTTAATTTTTAGAGTTAGCATACATAAAAAGCTAAAAAAATATTAACCATAAACTAAACATAGACTCAGGAAAAACAATCCAGCAGGAGGATCAGGAGTCCACGGTCACCTTCAGGTGTGTTGTCACCCCATTTCCACAAACAAGAAGACCTTATTTCCTTCAGTACTGTCCCTGCATTTGCAGTGTGTGCCACAAGGTGGCAGTGGATCTCCTCTATCATATAACATCATTGAAGGAAATAAGGACATGCAAGCTCCCAGCTATGGTTGTTATAGGTATTATTAGACCCCCGGAAAACTCAGGTATCCAGGGTCCCAGGCCACGACCTAGGTCACCCCAATCACCAGGCAGATTCGAGAGCTTGCTGCAAACTGCATGGGCTTTATTGTAATTTAACGAACTAACCCCATGTTAGCTCAGGTCTTTTGTCCACCCACCATGGCAGTTGGCTACAAAAGACAGCTCGAACTGGCTGCAGAGAGAGATCTTGTAGGGCAGTGTAAGGGGAGTGTCTAGGGTTATGCACAGGCTCAGGATTGGTGTGCCTCCACGCTTGGAGGGTTTGCCCCGTGTTGATTGGCCCACTGGTTGTTATGGCCCATAGGCCCTCCCAGGGTGGTTGCTATGCTCTGCGTGTCATTGCTGTGCACTTGTCCGTAAAGCACACCCAGAGCCGTAAAGCATAGTCCACCAGCTAACTTCTGATTGGCTCCTTGCCACGAGGCAGGCATCTGACCTCTTAGTGACCGAGACAAGGTCATGGCAAGCACATGTTACTGTCATGGCTGCCGAAATGGGGAGCTGGTTCCTTCAGCACATGCCTTTAATCTAGCATTTGAGAGGCGGGGTAAGAGGCCTGCTACAAATTTAAGGCTACAAATATAGAAAGTGACAGGCAAAACTGGGCTACATAGTCTCAAAATCATAAAATCATGGGATGGGGGGAGGGAGAACAAATGCATATATAAATTTGCACACAATTCCAAGAAGTTTTCACATTCCTAAAGGTCTTGAACAGTATAAAAGTTCCAAGTGTTTCATCTGGACCTGGTGTCTCCACACATCTAAGGCACCTTAGTCAATGAGGAGGAAGAACAAAGAAGTACGGAAGCAAGGGCAAAACACAGGCCAGATAAACGCAAGACAACAGCTGGCTGCTGGAGCTAGAGTGCCCAAATTTCCTTTCATGGGTCCAGGTTGATGTTACTAAGGGAGGTAGTATGGGTAATTCTCTGCCTTGATTGATGGGGTTTGGGTTACACATAAGCCAGCATTCACTACACATATACTTTCCTATGATGGACCTGATTTTAGTCATAAGCACACTTAATCATATATAGGCACAAAGTAATAAGTAAAGGATTTTCCCCAAGTGCTCACTTAGATGACAGCTTGATTGGCTTTGCAAACTAGACCCAACTCCTGACTCTAATTCCCAGCTATGTTCCAAAAGGTGATTGAATGGTAACAAGGAGTTACTAAAAAGTTGTAAAGAGGAGCAACTTAGTATGTTCTTTGGAGTGAAGTGAGCTGCTTGGTGCAAGTAGGATTTCAGGCTGCAAAGTGCATTATGAAAAGGGAAGTAACCAGGCAGTGGTAATATGTGAATTTAATCCCAGTACTTGGGAAGCAGAGGCAGGCAGATCTCTGTGAGTTTGATGCCAGCCTGGTCTACAGAGCAAGTTCCAGGACAGCTAAGACTGTTATACAGAGAAATTCTGTCTTGAAAAAACCACACACGCACACACACACACACACACACACACACACACACACACACACACACACACACACGCACACACGCACACACAAGAAGAAGGGGAGGAGGGAGGGAGGGGAAGGGAGGGGGAAAGGAAGGGTAGGGAATGGAATGGAAGGGAAGGAAGGAAATGGAAGTATATGCATTGGGTTAATTAGGGAAATACTCAGCTCTCCCTAAGCTATCTATCCTATCTCCTTTCTAAGTCCTCATTTTCTAAATACCTTATTTTTTAAATCATTTGCAAAATTTGTTTGGTACTTCGATACAAAAAGTAATAGTGCCAGGCAGTGGTGATACATGCCTGTAATACCAGTACTTTGGAGGCAGCAGCACGCAGAACTCTGAGTTTAAGGCCAGGGTGGTCTACATAGAGTTCCAGGACAGCCAGGCCCCCAAATCACCAAGAGACCCATTCCGATGCAAAAGCAAAGAGTCTTTTGGTGATTTGGGGGATCAGAATTTGGGCACAACACTAACTCCCATCACAACAATTAAAAAACAAACCAACAAACAAAACCCTAGAACTTTGAGGGTGGCCCAAGATCACATTGCCTTGCTGTCCCAAGACACAGCACCTAAAGCCTTTTTGAGGATCCTCAACAGCAAAGGGACTCTGAGAGTGGCCACTGTGTGACTCTGGCTCCTGAAACCTATATGCTACTAAATTGACACATACCTGCCTCTGGCCCTCAATCTCAAGGACCTTCTGAAACAGTGCCCTCTTCTTGACTTGCCACAGAGGAAAGATGCCCCAGCAGATGTAGGTCCAGCTCGTTTTAGAAGAACCCTTATCAGAGAGGACTCCCCAGCACAAGCCTGCAGCATTTGCTGCCAGGCCATCTCCCCACCTCCACCGGGTGGTCCATCAAGGGTGTCTCAAGCTACACAAAGCTTCTCTCCCAAGGCTTGGATATCAGCTACTTCTGAAGTTATAATGTCCTCTGCCCATAAAGGCTGCCATGCACAGTGCTGACCACTGATAGGATGTCCATGGTGATATACAGAGAGCTACAGACAGGCATTCCCAGAAGGGTTCTGTGAAGATTGAAAATAAAGACAGGATTCATGGTCAAGTGAAGTGGTATACACTTTAATCCCAACATTTGGGAGGCAGAGGCAGACATATCTACATACCTGCTCTATATAGCAATTTCCAAGGTAGTCAGGGCTACAAAGTGAGGCCTTTTTTCCCAAATGAAGAAAGACAGCCCTGCAGTGGTAGTGCAGGCCCTTAATCCCAGTACTCAGGAGGCAGAGGCAGGTGGATATCTGAGTTTGAGGCCACCCTAATCAACAGACAAAAGTTTCAGGACAACCAGGGCATCACAGAGAAATCCTGTCTCAAAATAAATAAATAAATAAATAAATAAATAAATAAATAAATAAAAGACAGGGTTCATGAAATAAGAATCAAGTATACTACTTATCAACATAAAATACAGCTCTCACTTTAGGAAAAGAGGCAGTTTATGCTTGAGTCAAATATGAGTTACCCTGGTTCATGAAAGACATGCCCTACTGTGGAAATGAACAAAATCATAAATAAAGGTGCTTACTGAATGAAATGAGGACATGACCTCTCCAAGATATGGTTGAGGGTAAGGATTTTATTATAGATATTAGGGCAGCCAGAGGCATTTCGAATAACTCAGACTGAATTAGGCCATACAGGTGGGGGAGCAAGAGAGAAGAGAGGAGAGAGAGTCGAGAGGAGGGACCAAGAAGTCAAAGAGAACCATGAGATAAGAACTAAGAGTGCGTTGCCAAAATGGCTGAGTTATATAGGAATCAAAGCTGGAGGAAGGGAAGCAAAGCCCCTGGGCTGGAGAGGTTTAGGGGAGGGAAGGGGTGAGAAGAACTGAAAGGGACTGCAGTACTGACAGAGCTTTGTGGCCAACACATGCTTTGGTATGCTAATAGGCACCACAGGTAGCCATTTGTCCTCAGTTTGTTTGGGACCTGACACCACAGGCATTGGTGGGGACTGCACTGGGCAAACCACAACAAAGCAGGGAAACCTTTATGTCCCAGTGACTATCTTGTTTCTTAGAATGATGGAAGCTAATGGTCTGCCAAAAATCCATTTTAAACTTTCTGAGAGTCATAAAGATGTTAGGTAGACAAAGGGGTGGGCTAAACAAAGATTGAAATAATTTGGCTCTGGTCTGTAACTTACCTCTCTACTTAGAATCACAAGGTTTCATCAGTTGGCCTTGTAGAATCTTTGACACAGTTACAGCTTTTGTTTGGGGGAAACTTTAATTGACATAATCATAGCTATAGGTAGCCTAAAGAGAGAGGATTCTTAATTCAAGATCAGCCTGGCCTATAGACTGAGATCCTGTTTCAGATAATAGTAAAATAATAAATTAATATATTAATGGAAAAACACGTTGTAGTGTTTTGAACATGGTTCTCTCATCCTTTGGAACTTGAAAACAGTTCTGAGGAGGTGGTATTGCAGGAGGGAGGGAAGGAAGAATGTGTTTGAAGGAACATTTTACTTATACCTGTCACCTTCTAGTGAGCTAAGGGTAAGAGAAGGAAAACCCAAACGAGTTGGAGTCACTGTATTTCCCCATTTGAAGCTTATGGATTCGGCACTGATAAAGTATATAAAGTGGGGATTTCAGCACCAGATGTATAGAGTGAGAACATGGCCACTCCAGGGTGTGGGTGTGGTGAAGGTTTTTATTGTAGACATGAGGAGAGTACAGCCAGAAACATCTGATAGAGTCCAGATCAGGGAAAGTAGTAGAATGAACTTGGCCAGCAGAACCAGGCAGAGCAGGGCAGGTTGGGGCTGGGGGGCGGGGGGTATGACCAAGAGCCAAGAGATCCTATGGCAAAAATGGCATGGTGATATAGGAATAGAAGCCAGGGGAAGGGAATCCTGTGAGCAGAAGGTTAGGGCAGTAGGCTAGGGTGAAAAGAGCTGAGAGGAGCCAGGTTTCCAGATGGACTCTGTCAGGTACTTGTGGTGCCTGGAGACCAGCTCCTGCTTTGGTATGCTAATAGGCACCGCAGTTAGCCATTTGTCTCAAGTTTCCCTTGGACCTGACATAAAGCTTTGTGTCTGTCCACTAACTTAATAAAGAAAATCTTGACTATCCCCTCTTCAAGTTTACTTTTTCATTTCTTCTTTGCTTTTCAGTTTTGTGAAGACTCCCAGGGTCTAATATTCGTCTTCAGTTCCATTCCCAATCCCTCCATTTCCTATTAGGTTATCTGTGTTCATCCTCTGCTGGCTAGGAGGTGGTTTTCATACATAAGAGGAGTGTTTGTTTTTAAATAGATGAGCCTCAACCAAATCTTCCTTCAAGCCAGGCATGGTGGTGCACCCCTTTAATCCCAGCACTTGGGAGGCAGAGGAAAGTGGATTGAGACCAGCCTGGTCTACAGAGCTAGTTCTAGGACAGCTAGGGCTGTTACACAGAGAACCCCTGTCTCAAAAAAAAGGGGGGAGGGGAACAAAACAAACAAACAAACAAAAAACAAAAATAAGAAAAAATACTTCCTTCAAAGTAGGATTGAAATACACTTTCTTGGAATGTCATTGACTGATGCTGGTCAGTGGTTTATTTTCAGCAACTGTTGATGGTTTTCTACAGTTCTCTAGATCTTGAATCTGAATTGTGAACTCTGCCTGCTCTTTGTGCAGCTTATTTTCATATGGGGAAGATAGTGAACTAGTGAATAATTCATCCCTGCTCTCTCTCTCTCTCTCTCTCTCTCTCTCTCTCTCTCTCTCACACACACACACACACACACACACACACACACACACATACACACAAACACACACACACGTGCACATACACATAAAGTGGACACCTAAGACTAAGCTAATGACTTCTGTTCCTCCACCCTATTTAACTTTTCTTGATGATCCTTGGTTCAATTTTTTTGTAAAGTAGGGAAGGACTTATATTAAAAGCTTGTTGTGTGATATTTTGTTTGTGTTCTGAAAAATAAAGTTTGCCTGGAGATCAGAGGGTGGAACTAGTCACTAGTTAACCATAGAGGTCTGGAGGTCTGTACAGAGAGGAGAAAGGAAGTGAAAAGATACAGCATAGACAGGATCTTCGTCCTCTTTTGGTCTGAGGATGTTGGAGAGGTAAGAAGTGACTTTAGCTGTTCCATTGCTTCTCTGATCTTTCAACACTTATTTATTTACTTATTTATTCAACTGATATCTGAATTAAGGTTTTTATTGATAAGACCAATTAAGATCACACATCATCTGGTGTTCAACTTTTGGGGCACAAATTCATGAAAATCTGTTGCCTGTGGTTTTTTTCAACCACTGGCACAAGCCTGAGCTGCATGTCGCTGGAATCACCACCCTACCAGCTAGGTTCTCCTTTTTTTTTCTCCAAGCCCTCCGAGCTAGTCTTGGATTTTTCTGTTGCAGCCTCTCTGTAGCAAACTCCAGACGTGTTTGGGCTCCAAATACTGCCAGAATTAGTCCCTCACCACTGGCCAGCTCTGCCTTTAGGAGCTCCTGCAGTACCTGCTTCTGCCCCATAATCTCCTGTGTGTGTGTTTCAGACAGAAGGCTTGCTTTCCCAGTGGGTTGAGGGTTTTCCCTAGACCCCTTCCTTGGGATACTGCCATACTAGGTAGCTGCTTTGACAGTTGCTCAGGCTTCTACTGATGCAGCATCGGTCAGCCTTACACTTACCATCATCTTCACCATCATTGTCAATAGATTTGGTGAGACAACTGGCAACTCTTAAAGGAGGATTAGATGAGAGAGAGAAAGAGAGAGAGAGAGAGAGAGAGAGAGAGAGAGAGAGAGAGAGAGAGAGAGAGAGAGTTTCCATGTTAAAAAATGGGAAAGCCTATTACAATGAAGGGAGCTAGGGGAGTTAGGTCTCTGTATGAGTACACAATGGATAGTTTAAAAATGGGACAATTAAATGAAGAGATAATGAAGTTAACTGGGATTGACATAATGTTAATCATCATTTTGATAACTCTTTTTTTCCTCAATTTTTATTTAAATTAGAAACAAGATTGTTTTACATGTCAATCCCAGTTCCCTCTCCCTCCCTTCCTCCTCTGCCCCCCACTAACACCCTACCTATCCCATACCCTTTCTGCTCCCCAGGGAGGGTGAGGCCTTTCATGAAGGGTCTTCAGAGTCTATCATATCCTTTGGGATAGGGCCTAGGACCACCCCCATGTGTCTAGGATGAGGGTGTATCCCTCTATGTGGAATGGGCTCCCAAAGTCTGCACCCATGCTAGGGATAAGTACTGATCTGCTACAAGAGACCCCATAGATTTCTGAGGCCTCCTCACTGACACCCACATTCATGGGGTCTGGATCAGTGCCATGCTGGCTTCCCAGCTATCAGTCTGGGGACCAAGAGCTTCCCCTTGTTCAGGTCAGCTGTCTCTGTGGGTTTCACCAGCCTGGTCTTGACCCCTTTGCTCATCATTCCTCCTTCTCTGTAACTGGATTCCAGTTTCAGTTCAGTGTTTAGCTGTGGGTGTCTGCTTCTACTTCCATCAGCTGCTATAAGATGGCATATAAATTGGTTGTCAATCTCATTATCAGGGGAGGGTATTTAAGGTAGCCTCTCCACTGTCACTTAGATTGTTAATTGGTGGTGGCACACACTGGTAGGATTTGCTGAAGGAGGCAGAGGCAGGAGGATCAGGATAACTCTTATTTTATCCCTAAAAAAGTTGATAAGAGTGCTAATATAAGTCTTAGAAAAACTTATTAAAACAAATCATAGATATACTCAGATCCACAGATGAATTTAAAGGAGACCCAAGCTCAGCATTACATTATTAGGTTAGATAGGAGCAGTCCAAGGTTTGCAAAGAACCAACCTTAATTTATCCAGTCAACTCACAGGAAATGTCAAATGACAGGTATCACCAAAGCTATACAAGAGTTTTCTGGACTCCTCTGGATTCCAGAATATTTAAGGAAGTCATAGTCTCATATGGTATACATTTACCTTCTGTAAAGTAGATGTTAAACGCATGGTCAATTTGTAACCAAATTATCCCACAAGACTGGAGAGACTTGGTTAAGCAGTGTTGGAGTCTGGTCCTCAATTACAGTGGAGGACCTGGGGGAATATTGAGGCTAGGACCATTGAACAATGAAGTAGGGCTAGAGCTATTAAAATCTCCCAAGTCCAACCTCTTGGTGATTATGCTGATGTACAAAGACAGTCTCTCCATGATTACTGCACCTTGGTTCTATGCTGTGCAGCAGCTTTGAATACTTGGGACAGAATTGAAGTCGTTTACTGAATCATTTACTAAAGTTATACAGGGCCCAAAAGAAAATTTCATTGATTTTTTTTTTTACAAAGATTGACTTCAGCAGTAAATAGAATGATACCAAATTCAGAAGCTTGACAAATAATAATTGAAACTTTGACTTTTGAAAATGCTAACTCACAGTGAAAAAGGGTAATTATAAAGGAAGGATAATCACCCATAGAGGAATGAATCAGAGACACAGCCAATATTGAATCTCATAGCCATGATGATGCTTGGATAGAAGTGATTTCCTGAGGCTTGAAGAAAAATCTAAATATCAGGTGTTTTAATTGCAGTAAACAAGGTCACCTAAAAAGAGATTATAGGCAGTGTTGTAATTTTAAAACAACAAGAGAAAAATGCTAATAGACAGAGACTGAAGTGTTTTTTATTAGGGGAAAGGAATTATAGAAAGAGGGAAGGGGAGGGGAGAGACTTGCCTTGGGGGACAGGAGCAGCAGGAGAGAGAAAAGAGAGAGGGGGAACAGACAGACAGAGAAAAAGAGAAAGAAAGAGAGATGGGAGGTGGGCAGGGTCCTTTTAATAGGGAACATAGTGAATATGCTCAGGTGGTGCTCTTAGTGCTCTGGAGCTGAGGACATATCCTGTCAGATCTCCAAGGCCAGGCCAGTACAAATGCCTGAATACTAGCAGGCAGAGCATTCCTAGAAACAATATTTTTTCTAAGACTAATCCAAACAGAATTTCCCTCTCTTCTGGAGTATGCAGAAGAGAGGCTGTGTGGCAAAGGCTGACATTAGACCAATGATTGTAGATCAACAAGGGACAGACAAGGTAACCCTTTACCATCAGGAAACACTTTTGGGGGGGCCTCTCACAGGTCCCCATATCAAATTTGTTCAGTCAAACAGTGTGACCATTCAATGTAAACCAACTTCTATGACTAATAAAAGCTTTTTATTTAATCAAACATAATTTGCCAAAAAAAAAAAAAAAGAATCTCCCCAATGCTCTCTCAGCCTAGACACATGGAGGAGGGTCTAGGCCCTGCTCCAAATGATATGACAGACTTTGAAGACCCCCCCCCATGGAAGGCCTCACCCTCCCTGGGGAGCAGAAAGGGGATGGGATAGGTGGTCGGTGGGGGGCAGAGGAGGCAGGGAGGTCGAGGGAATTGGGATTAACATGTAAAACAAGTCTGTTTTCAATTTAAGTTAAAGAAATTTACTTAAAAAAAAGAACCTCCCCAAAATTAGACTTGGGGCTGAGTTTTGTTTTTGTTTTATCAAGAGAATAAAGTTATCCAGCTAAGGAATTTGAAGACCACTGGACAAATGAGTTATGTGGAGAAAAATGACAAATCATTCAGAAAAAAAAGTCCCAAGAAAAAGAGTAAATTGGCCTAATGGTATATCAATATCTAACAGGATAAAATTTCATAAATCTTCCCAAATGTTTATTTTTGCTCTTCTCTACAGGCATAATGAAAATGTTTTTTTTTTAGTCCCAGTCCACTGAAAGATTAAAGCTGATTTTGGAGTTGGAGTGTGACTCTCTCCTTCTGTAAACTCAAGCACGCTTGTTAAAGAAAAATCAAAAATACCTGACTCATGTCAGAAGAATCACCTGATAAAGAACAGAAGAAAAGCAAAAGAAAGTGACTTCCAAATTTACCAAGACAAGGTTGGACATCCCTTCAGAATATGCTTCTTCACAAAAAGTCTGTCAGTTAACTTTACCTTTTTATATTTATACAATGGCTACAAGATAATTGATTTTAGTAGAAAGTTTTTTTTTTTTTAAGAGAATGTAGTTCTATGGGAAGAAATGCACCAAAGCACAGAGGGCAAGTTTAGCAGCTCAACAACCCTTCTGCACAGAGTTGGAGCTTTTATGTTACCTTAGCACAAGCTTTTTGGCTCATTTTCCAGGAACTAGTTATTCTCCTATGCTCTGCTACATATAGTTCTACATGCAACTTCATGCATTACATGTTCTCTACACAGAATATCTGCCTTAGTGTCACAATGAGTTAAAGTTACACAGCATACTCTGTAGTGCTTCTCACCCTGTGTCAATGGGACCAGCCTGAATTAGTGTGGCTAGCTGGTTTCAGCAGGTCTGGACAAAGTGGGGGAAGTCCGAGCTTTCTTCTTCGCCCATTTGGGTTTTTTTTTTTTTCATATGCTATTTAAGTATTTGTTTATTGCCAAACTCTCTATCCCAGGCTTACCTCAAACTTGCTATGTACTCTAGAATGGCCTTGAACTTCTGATCCTACTGCCTCCATCTCCTGAGTGACAGGATTACAGGTGTGTGTGGTCCATACTACCACATCCAGTTTTATGTAGTACTGGGATGGAAGACAGGGCTTCATCCACACTAGGCAAGCACTCAACGAACTCAGATGCCCAGGCCCCTCACTGCTAATTTTTTTTTTGTCTGTGTGTGTGTGTGTGTGTGTGTGTGTGTGTGTGTGTGTGTGTGTGGTGTGTGTGGATGTGTATATGCATATTCATATGTGTTCATGAATGTGTGGAGGCCTGTTTTCCTTCATCCATCTCTACCTTTTTCATCCAGGCGGGGTCTTTCAGCTGAACCCGAGCTTGCTGATACAACATGTCTAGCTAGCCAGTTTGCCCTGGAGATCCTTGTCTCTGCCCTTCAAGCTCTGGAATTACAGGCAGCCTACCAAGCCCCACCTGGCATTTACCTGCATTATGGGGATCTAAAGTCTGAGCCTCAGTCTTATACAGCGAGCACTTTATACACCAAACCATATATCCCCAGCCAGCTAATTTTATACGACTTTGTGTAACAACTTGTGGACTCTCTTCTGTAATGTTCTTCCTTCATCTTGACACGAATCATTCTGCCCCTGAATTCATTCAAAGAGATTTGATCTAGAATTGGAAAGTGGAACATGAGGAAGTTACTGACATGACATGCAAAAATACAGAATCCTATGGGACTATCCATGTTAAAGGATTATATTTGACTTACATATCTGTGAGGAAGTTATACATTTTATTTCTTTTTCTTCAATAATCTTACTTTGTGAAATAAACTACCAAAAGTTAGATAATAAAGAAGAAATCTTTAAGATTCCCTTTTGTCAATAGAGTAACTAAAATCTTAAGGCAGAAAACAAAGAGTATATGTAAATAGTCTTAGTCAACATGCTATTTGTTTGCTAATTGTCTCAAATTCAGTTATGCAAATGGTCTAATGAAATCCTTTTCTTTGTGGGAAAAAGAAACTGGCTTTCAGCACACGATGACACCTGCTCCAGGAACAGTCTTCTGGTCAACTAGCCTCAGCTGGGAATGACCCTCCAGACTCTGATATTCCTGTAACCTAAATTGTCTCTCAGCTTTCCTTAAGTAACTAACATGCTATAAGAGGACAATGATTCTGTCTTTTAAAAAATGGTGTGTGTGTGTGTGTGTGTGTGTGTGTGTGTGTGTGTGTGTGATGTGCTTACACGTGATACACATATAGAGGTCAGAGGACAACTGGGAGATGGTTACCTTCTTCAACTATGTGGGTCTGGGGTGTTGAACTGCATCCAGGCTTGGACGGAAATGCCTTCGCCTGCTAAACCATCTTGACCAACCAGATTGTATGTTTTATCAAGATAACTGCTTATAGTTTCTAATGAGTATCAGGCTTCTAATTAGAAACTCAGAGGGTCAAAGTTTATTGAAAAAATCTGTTTCTCTTCAGCTTTATAGAGCCATTATACAACTGCTAAAAGTTAAACAGTTAATTCTTCAATTTGATGTAATCGACCTTCAGAGTATTCAATAACTATACATGGAAGCAAAGCCAATTAGTATGTGGGATTAAAAGGATAGCCAAGAGGCAGGACACATGTCAGTAGTTAGGAGTGTAGACTTCTCTTGCAGAAGATCCAAATTTGGTAACCAGAATCTATGTGGGATAGTTTACAACTGCTTGTAACTCCAGCTCCAGAAAATCTGACTGTGCTAGCCTCTGAAGGCACCTGCATATACATTTATCCAAATAGACACAAACGAATGCACAGATACATGATTAAAAATAAAATAAATTTGAAAAATAGAAGGAGAAAACATCGGCTAGATCATCCCTTGAAAGCAGGACAGTTGTTTAAGGTTGTGTTCTGTTGCCTCAGTGGAACCAGGACTTCTGGATCAAAACTTCTTAACACCAAGATGCTGCCTTTTTCATGCTCAAAAGTAAGCAGAGTCCTCATGATGATGATGCTCAGTGACACCAGTCATGTTAATAAACACTGTTGTGCAGCTGAAGTTCTCAGAGGTTCTTGGTGGTGTAGGACCCTTGCGTTTGAACAACCAGCTCTCTAGGTCACACCTTTTATAAAACCCAGGCACACTCACTATCATGAGATTGTTGGTTTTAAGTCTTGGAGATTTCTTTATCCCTAAGGATAAATAAAAGAAGTGCAATTTGTTGTCTTTTACAATAATATTTTGATCATTGTCCCCAGGGTTCCAGATCATAAAACTTCAACTTTAGAATTTAGTTAACTTCTACTTATTTAAGACAGATCATTGATTTTTAAAACATAAGGCTAGTGTTCCACTCTCTTTGTGTTTTAAATGATATTTAAGACTACCTCATAGAAGAATTGACAAAACAAAACAAAACAAAAATGTAAGAAATGACAATGTAGATGCTGTGTTATTTTGCTTTAGAAATAGTTTAATTTAGCATATCTTTTGCCTTGTACTAATTTTAATGGTGTTGTTACCATCTATGCTGAGGTCATTTTGAAACCAGTTGTTTACAGTGTTAGATTCTTGTTCTGAAAGCTATGGAATATTTTAAATGCAGACATACTCATTTTCCACAAAAAAAAAAACCAGAGGCTCCAAAGTAGAAGTTAAAAAGCTGCTGAAGTATCACCCCACAAATAAACAAATAAATAAATAAATAAATAAATAAATAAATAAATAGAAAAATCAGTAAACTATCTCATTGTATTGGTTGGGAAAAATATATAATAGGAAAAATTTAAAAACATATAGTTGGCATTGCTGAGTGTTGGCCAGATGAAAAGAAATGCTCACAGTAGTTCTTTTGAGCAGCAAGGCAACCTGTCATAATATAAAAATTTTCTAAAAATATGAACTCTAGTACCCAAGAGTAGCTCCTAAGACTTCACTGATCTTAGCACTTAAAAATAAATGATAAGTACAGGTAATTGTTTGGGGGAGAACATACATGATTTTAAGTACCCAGCAGAAAAGTATTGCCAAAAAGTAAAACAACTCATAAAAATGCAGAAAAAAACAACTGTAATAATGAAAGACCTAGAGACTGATACTGGGGTTCAAGCTGATGGTCAGATAAGCAACTCTTAGCTCTACCTCAGACGGAAAGGATTCTTTCTCCAAAAGCTCTCCACCAAGCCTCAGACTGCCTTTCCTCAAAGTGGCAAGGGACTAAATCTCGACATGAGACCTTTTGCTTCTTCCTTTTATAACTCCCTAGTGCTGGGATTAAAGGTGTGTGATCCCAAGTGCTGAGATCACCTTTGTGTGAGCTGTTTCTCTTTTAGACAGGATTGATTTCATTTAGCCCAGTGTGACCTTGAACTAACAGAGCTCCATCTGCCTGTCTTCTGACTCCTGGGATTAAGAGTGAGTGTCACCACCACCTGGCTTTATGGCTTATGGCTAGCTTTGCTTCCTGTACCATCAGGCAAGCTTTAATAAATCATAAAAAATGTATCACCACAAACAACAAAAGTATACTAGATTCTTTAAAGGGACAAATAAGCTTAGATGTATACTTATAGATGTATACCTTACTTTACTTGTATTTATTTGTTACATAAACTGATCAAAGATAGACTTCATGTGGAGTCTTGAGTGTTGGGGTTACAGGCTTACACCATCATGGAGAGTTCCTCCTGCCCAGTTCATACACTATATAAACCTAAAGCTCATATCAGTACCCCAAAGATGAACTCAGGGTCACAGGATCCCTTCAATGCTTCCTCTGATCAAATGTAGACACACTGAATAAAATCTCTGTTTCTTACTAGGCCTAACCTCCTTACTTGGGATGTTAGTGGCAGGTGTTTGAGCCTAGAGGCTGCTGAAGCCTAGACTTTGCCTTAAAAACTGCAGTTACAAGAGTGTACCCCTAGACAGTAAAATGGGAGTAAGTGTGGTAATAATCCACCAACATCAACCAGACAGACCTCAGAGAACACTGACTCCACAAATGTTTCCAAACAAGACTCTTCCTAAATTTATCATCACTTTTATTAATATGAACTTTCTTATGGTTTGAAATGGCATTGGTAGGCACTGGAAAGTAATTTAAGTAGGGAGAAATTACAGCTTAAATATGGGCATCATAATGTTCAATTGTAAATGCTTATTATTTAAAACTGCCCTTAAAATTACTAGCAATAAAATTTTAATACCTTGTATAACATTAACATTGAATACAATTAATTTGCTAATAAAGTTAGTATACCAAATGACCTTACATCAAGTAATTTAGTCATTCCTTTTTATGGCATGAGATAATATTTTAAGGTTATGAATTCAAGTAAGGTTGGATAAAGAGAAGGAGAGAAAGTGTCTAATTTCTGAGGGTTAAACTCAGTCTGGAAGTAAGATGTGAACTCTGGAAACCTCAGCAGTGTCCAGAGCACTGATACTGGATTCTCCCAGTGAAACTAGTTTGTAGGACTAGCATTTCCACTACGAAAAGGTAAAGCGGGAGTCTTCATTCTATAATCTATCAAAACAGATCTTCATTTACAAAGGGGGAAAAAAAGAGACCCAGAGACTCTAAGTGACCTTTATAAGGTCACAAAGGGTACTGGGGAAGCTGGGACTTGAAATCTTCATGCAGGTCCCCATTAACCTTGTGTGGTGCCAGGCTGTCTGAAATAAATCAGCCAGTCCACTTTCCTCCCATTTAGAGACAGTCTGCTTTGCAAACACGAGGAACCTGTCAAGACAGTCTGTATCTTTAATAACCCCCTCTACCTCCACTTGCTTAGCTATTGTAGGGCATCTGCCAAGGAACAGAGTTGTCTGAATGACAGCTTCAACATTTATCCATTACAGGACCATGATTCTGCCTTGGCTCAGGAAAGTTTTCATTTTCTTTTTGTTTTACATTGGAGATGAAGCCCTGTGCCCATGCATGTGTGCTCTAAGCTCTAAGGCTACTTTTTAAAAATGTATTATTCTACAGAGCATAATGGCTCCCAATTGTAATTCCAATGCTGGGGAAGCTGGGGCAAAGAGATCAAGAGTTCAAGGCCCACCCGGCTACCCAATGGCATCAAGACCTAGAACACCAAGGCATGGTGATGCACACCTGTCTGTACTCCAGCACTAGGGTGGCTCAGGTAGGAAGACTGTTATGAGCTCAAGCCTAGCCTGGGCTAAATATTGAATACCAGGCTAGCTATGGTGATAGGCCAGCTATAAATATATGGTGGAATCCTGTATCAAAAAAATCCATAAATAAATAAATAAATAAATAAATAAATATTTTAAAAAGGATGGTGGTGTAGTTCAGTTGTTAGAATCATTACCAAATAAGCACAACCTTAGGTTTGATGTTCAGTATCACATAAAACTAGCCTGATGCTGCACCCAGTTCAAGGTCATCCTTAGCTACACATGACCTTGAGCCCAGCCTGGGCAATACGAGAACTCGTCTCAAAATAAATAAGAATTGGCTCAGTACATAAACCACATACTGTTCAAGTGTGAGGACCAGATCCCCAATGCTCACAACACAGCAGAGTGACATGATGGCCTGTGTTGATTTCTGAGCATGATCTCACTGCTCAGGAGACACACACAGGAATTTCTCAGCCTACACTGGCTGTCTATTGTAAAGAGACACTATGGCCACAGCAACTTTTTCAAATAAAATATTTAATTTGGGGCTGGCTTATAGGTAATACGTTTAGTACATTGTCATGGCCAGAAGAATAGCAGCATGCATGCAGACAGGGCTGGAAAAGTAGCTAAGAATTCTACATCTGTATCTGAACAAGAGAGTGACACTGGCCTGGTTTGAGCATCTGAAACCTCAAAGGCCACCCCTAATGACACACTTTCTCCAACATAGCCCACTCCTAATGACACACTTACTCCAACAAGGCCACACCTCCTAATAGCAACCCTCCCTAAGGGCCTATGGGGGCCATTTTCATTCAAACCACCACAAAAGCCTACTTGGTGAGCTCCCGGTTCAACAAGAGACTCTGCCCATCCAGACAGACATTTGATAAAGGCACCTCTGGCCTCCAGATGCACGTGAACACACATATGCCTACTCACACATACTAATATCACACACATACTGTAACGATAACTCTTTCAGACAGCTGTCTGAGTTCCTCCTTGACTTTAGGGTCCCCAAATAACATTCAGAGTTTTATTTTATTTACAATGCTGCTGGCCAATGGCTAGGATTTCTTATATGCTATCTCAGTCTTAATTATCAACCATAACCATTAGTCTATATATTTATAAAGACTTACCTTATGGAGGATGCTGGCAGCATGTGTCCTCTATTGCTGGGATCACACAGTGACTCCTTACTACAGCTCCCAGAATCTTCCTCAACTCCTAGTCCCACCTATCTTGCTTCTTTATTGGCCAACAGTGCTTTATTCATCAACCAATAAGACAAACAAACACAGAAGGACCTCCCCCATCACACAAACAATTACAAAATGAATAATAAGTATACTTACTTATCTAGACTTATTGAAGGATTGTTTCATTATCTTTTAGGAAAAATGTGTACTTTCACATAAACCAAATACAATATGAGTAATTATATATCTATGTGTATGTATACATTTAATTAATTAATACATTATATGATCACATGGCCCAGTCTGGACCCGATGCCTCAGCCTCCAGGAATGCTGGGATTACAGGAGAGCATACCACACTCAGCTTTGATGTTCTGATCCTAGATCCTGTCTTTATGATCTGGGTTTGGATTTTCTCAGGGTTTGGCATCACATTGAGATGTTTCTTTTCCAATGGCAGATATCAACTGGCAAAGGACAGCAATAGCATGCATTTGACTTCAAACTACATGGATCACCATTAGTATATGAAAGGAAAAACTTGCTGGGAAGTGGTGGCACACACCTTTAATCCAGCACTCAAGAGACAGAGGCAGATGGATATCTGTGAGTTGGAGGCCAGCCTGGTCTATAGAGTGAGTTCTAGGATAGACAGGGCTACACAGAGAAACCCTGTACTTAAAAAAAGATGGAGAGAGAGAGGGGGGAGAAAGGAAAACTCATTAAGTTCATACATTAGCATATTCTGAAAGAATGAAAACAAAACAGAGCTGGGAAGAAAATGCAGCCAGTAGAAGCACTTACCACAAAGCCTGATGACCAGAGTTTGATCCCTGAGACCCACAGGGTAGACAGAAAGAAATAATTCCCATTTGTTGACTTCTGACCTCCACACAGTGTCAAGGGCACAACACCATCTACACACACAATAAATGGATATAATCAAGCAAAAATTTAAAAGTATGAAAGCAATTTTCCCTTTACCACTTCTGGTTTGTTGTCATTGTAAACTGTCTGGGAGGAGTGCTGATATCTTAGCTACATAAGAGTTCTGTCCCATAACTGTGAGAGCAGTCAGACCTTAGGGTAGCCCAGAACTTGGGATGACTCATCTTACAGTGGTCTTCCTTTCCAAGGTAACATTTTCCTACTCACAACCTGCAGCAAGCTTGGTGATAGATGTTTTCCAGACCTGCACATAGCAGCACAACCCACCCTCATCTCTGAACTGTGTCTTAGGCCACAACCAGCCCCAGTGCCTCTATGGATACACAGACTAAACAGTGCACAACTTGAGAACATCAGTGATTTTTGCAACTTAAATAGAAAATCTGGCAGCCAGTCCTGTAGAGATGCCTACATGGAATCTGCCCACAGGTGAAAACGCACCTCTCTGCTCCTTCTGTCCATGTGCCCTCACAGGTGAACCTCTGGGGCTGTCCTGTGAGTCCCAGGAGAAATAGTCACTTACCATTATTAGTTAAAAATCATGTTCAACAATGTATAAGTGTGAAAAAGTGGGAGGTTTTATTTACTTATTTTTGTAGTTCTGGGAATCACACCCAGGAACCCCACATGCTAGACCAGCACTCTAACACTTCATATACCCCCTGATCTCTTTTTTGCTATCTTTTTAATGTTTTTATTTTGAGACAGGATCTCACTAAACTGCCCCTCCTGGCCTTGAACTCATTCCAGCCCAAGAAGGCCTTGAGGTTGTCACCTTCTTTTATCAGCCTTGAAAGTAACTAAGTTTAGAGACTTGTGCTACCAGTCCCAGCAAAAGCAGAGTTTGTTGCTTTAAGACTGGTCTTGAACTCTCAGTCATCCTTCTGCCTCAGGCTCCTGTATGCTAGGGTTGCAAGAAGGATCTAGCACTGGTAGCTAGAAGTAAAATTTTGAGGATGATATAGCAGCACAACCCACCCTCATCTCTGAACTGTGTCTTAGGCCACAACCAGCCCCAGTGCCTCTATGGATACACAGACTAAACAGTGCACAACTGGAGAAACATTCCAAAGTGGATCACCCTACAGATGACCTTAGCTCCAGAAATACTTATAAATACTGAAACTATTGCATATTTTATGCTCTCTGGATTAGAATGATTCTTCTACTTGAGCCCAGCATGGTGATCCAGTCCGACATCCAGTGTAAAATTAAAAAGTATTAACCAGGACCAACAGATGGTAAAGGTGCTTGCTGCCAAACAGGCTACCTGAGTTTCAATCCCTGGATCTATGTGTTGGAAGAAAAGAACCCACTCCCCAAAGTTGTTCTCTGGCCTCCACATATGTACTGTAGCACACACAGATACAAACAAAAAGAATAGTGTTGGGGCTCAGGTGATAGGGCACTTACCTATCATGTATGCAGCCCTAGGCTTGATCCCTAGAACCATCAAAACCAGGCAAGGTGGTGCATGCCTATAATCCCAGCATTCAGAATAGGGAAGTAGAAAGATCAGGTATTCAAGGTCATCCATGGCTACAGAGTTCAAAACCAGCTATACATACACGAGATCCCGACTTAAAAATAATTATTAAAGTAGACAGGTAGATAGAAAGATAGATACATAGACAGACAGACAGATGATAGGTAGATGATAGACAGATTGGACTAAATCTTAAGAGTTTCAGACACTGACCTCTAACTTCCTTATGTGGGATTACTCTCACCATGCCCATCATGCCTAACTTTCCTTATAGAAAATAATTGTCTTTCCCTCTTGATCATATTACCTTGTGATAATTCTGGCAAAATTTTTTTACTTTTTAAAATATGGTTTTTCTCTGTGTTATCTCAGTGGGTATAACTCACTAATAATCACACAGATTGCAGCTTACATGCAAATACTCTTTTGAGGATCTGGAGCCTTTAAAATTGAGGACAATAAAGTACTTGAAGTATCAAGGGAAATGAAGGACATTCCACCCACAGAAAACACAGAGGACAACATCAATTAGCCATATCTATGTTAGTAATCATACCTACTCTATAAATGTCAAAGGACTAAACAACTCAGTTATAGATTGTTTCTTTCCCCTTTTTTATTGACAGGTCCTTGCTTGTATTCCAGGCCATTCATGAAATCATGACGTATTCTAGGCTGGCCTCCAACTTGCAGTAGTTCCTCCTCGGTTTCTAGAGTGCTTACTGGGATGACAGGTAACACCATCAGACTTGTAATTAAAGATTGTAATAGGCTTTATATTTGATCTAGAGTCACCCAACACTTCATTCTATAAAACAGAATAGCCTTTCTGTTGAGTTGAGCAAAAGAGACTGAAGGAATAGCTAGCGGACGGCTGAGGGTACAGGTGCAAACAACAAAGCTGCTGGTTTCAAAGTTACTTCCATACTGTTGAAGACCGTGAGAGGAACAGTTGGAGACACCTGAGTAAGAGCAGGCCACTTCAGGTCACTGTTGTCCTAAGCAGGCCCAGTCATTCTAGTGACAAATGAAATTGGGCTATTTGGGAATTTTGGCTTTCTCCTTCTCTCATGATTTCTTGGAATGTTGGGTAACAGCTTAATTTTAATTTTATTTTTAGTAGAAGTGACATTAAGTACATTCTAAATTGATAATAAACTTGGACTCATGGGCTTACATTTATAATCCCACAACTAGGGAGGGTGAAGCAGGAGAATAGCTTCGAGTTCCAGACCAGCCTTTGCTGCAGAGAAAAACCTTATGAAAAAAATTAATGATAAGCAGCATACTATAACAAGAGAGAAATAAACCTATCCCAGACTGAAAATAAATAAATGGCACTATATGGTACTTAGTCTAAACAGAAAAAAAAAGATCTTTGTAATAGAAAGTGTTCAAATGTAGCAAAGTAGTCATTGACTGATTCTAGGTATTTCCTGGGTTTGGGCATGTGCTTGCTAAGTACACAGGAGGCCCTAGGATCTCTACCCATTTACACACCACACTTAACATACATACACTCATGCTCACACCTTACTTCACATCTGCGATAATACAGCCTCTAATTATATCAAAGGAAGCCAAGAAAACAAACAAAACACTTCATGCCTCGGTGTCTTAGGGTTTCTACTGCTGTGGCAAATGACCAAAAAAACACGTTGGGGAGGAGAAAGGGTTTATTTGGCTTACATTTCCACAGCACTGTTCATCAATGAAGAAAGTCAGGACAGGAAGTAAAACAGGGCAGTATCCTAGAGGCAGGAGCTGATGTAGGGCAGGGATGCGGCTTACTGGCTAATGCTTCCCCTGCCTTTCTCAGTCTGCTTTCTTATAGAACACAGGACCACCAGCCCAGGGATGGCACCACTCACAAAGGACGTGGACTTCCCATCAATCACTAATTAAGAAAATGTATTACAGGGTGACCCACAGCTTGATGTTATAGAGGCAGTTTCTCAGTTGAAGTCCACTACTTTCAGAAAACGCTAGTTTGTATGTCAAGCTGACATAAGACTAGCCTGCCCACTTGGACAATTATGAGACTTTAAAGCCCAGACAGTCAGTCATATTGCCTCTCAGCATCATTATTGAAGAATTTTAGATTTGTGGTTTAGAAGAATTCGAGATTGTAAAAACTGAAACAAAACTAGTGTATATATGCATTCACAGTCACGTGTGTGAGAGTTATTGTCATTTATTAAACAGTGTGGTGTGATGCTGGGTTTTTGTTTGTTTGTTTTGTTTTGAGACAGGGTTTCTCCAAGTAACTTTGGAGCCTGTCCTGGAACTTTCTCTGTAGACCAAGTTGGCCTTGAACTCAAGAGATCCTTCTGCCTCTGTCTCCGGAGTGTTGAGATTAAAGGCATGTAACACTACCGCACGGCCCTAAATGCACAATTTTAAATTATGTACTCTTCAATGCCTTCAACCCAGAATAATATATGTGTGTATGCACGTGCCGTGATAATCATTTGGTGAAAATCATTCAGCCAATAATCCTAATAACAAATATCCCATAAATAGTGCAAACAACATGCAGGTTTAGGAAGACAACATCTGTTTTCAGTATGAATGTTCTGAGTCAGTGAAATAACTTCTTTCCTTGTAAAACTCTGTTGAAGATTTCTGCAAGGAATCCCTCATTTCTTTCCCATACCAGGTTTTCTATGCTGCTCAGTAAATACAGAGCAAAGCCCTTTGATAGGGACAGGCAAATTGAGACATACACAGCACAGCAGGCAAAAGGAACAGACAAATCAGACACACAACAGACATACTACAGACTACAGACATTCAGAAGACACTGGGGAAAAAGTGTAGAATTCAAATTTGGGTTTGTTCTTGGTCAAAGTAACACAAGAGAAAGTCAGTGTTTTCATTCGTTAAAAAAACAGACAGGTAAACCAATGGAATCAAATTGAAAACCCTGATATTAACCCACATACCTACGAACACCTGATTTTTGACAAAGAAGCTAAACTTATACAATGGAAAAAAGATAGCATCTTCAACAAATGGTGCTGGCACAACTGGATGCTGACATGTAGAAGATTGCAGATAGATCCATATCTATCGCCATGCACAAAACTTAAGTCCAAATGGATCAAAGACCTCAACATAAATCCAGCCACACTGAACCTCTTAGAAGAGAAAGTGGGATGTATCTTGGAACAAATTGGTACAGGAGAGCACTTCATGAACATAACCCCTTCCCTCAGCTTCTGAGACAGGGTTTCTCTGTGTATTCCTGGCTGTCCTGGAATTCACTCTGTAGATGAGGCTGGCCTTAAACTCATGACGTCTGTCTGCCTCTGCCTCCTGGGTGCTGGAATTACAGTTGTGAGCCACCACCTGGCTTCCAGGTCTACTTCTACTGTTCTGGGTTCAAAGTGCGAGCTTCCCAGAACTCACATGAACCTTTAAATTACCTGTGTTAAGTAGAGTATGTGAAGGTGGATCCATAGGGAGCTCCATCAAGAAAAAGTTGCTATGCCCCATGTATGAGGGCACAGTAAGTAACTGCCATGGTGAACCAGAAGATGAGCCCTCAGCAGACTCTGAAGCTCCTCATGTTATAATCTTGGATTCCCAGCTTTAGCAGAGTCAAAAGTCTCGTATTTATAGGATATTGTAGTGGCATCTTTTCTGATGCTCTCTGGTACCCAATCAAGCTTGAGTCAGCACCTCCTCTACCTTAATAGGTCATGTCTGCACCTGAAACCATGCCCAAAGGATGTGGCCACTACTACAAGTTCACACTGCCAAGGCAAGATGCCACGACAGGGTATTGTTTGGGGTACTTTATTGTAGTATCTCTACTGGACTAAGACAACTATTATCTTCCCAACACACTAAACTTACACTTTTTAAAATCAGTAAGAAAATGACTTTTTATAAACCACTGAAAAATAAAACAAAGATAGTTCTTCAGAAGAGAAGTGTTTCTCATTGGTTTGCAGTTGGGTTGAAAGGGAAGGACTAAAATAGTGCATGCAAATAAAATTACAGAGCAAAGACATTCTGTATCTAGTAGGATTGTAAGTTTGGGCCTTTCCCCAGACATTGGCTGTGAAATGATATATATGACCTGTTGAAGCCTGTTCCAACAGGTCAGCTAGACTCCAGATGGAGACAGAGTCCAACATGGGCCACCAGAATGAGCAAAGTTGTCAGGCCTCAGACTAGATTGGGCTCCATAAATCATTGCCTAGGGCTATTGTGTGACAATGGTGTTGGGATAAACTGGGCAACACAAAGGAGCCTCTAATTCTGAGTGTTAATATTCAGGCATCTGTACTGGCCTGACTGTGGGATTCTGGCAGGATACATCCTCAACTGCAGCCACTAAGAGCACCACCTGTGCACAGTCATTACGTTCCCTTTTAAAAGGGCTCTGCCTACCTCTCATCCTCCTCTTTCTCTGCTTCTCTGCCTGTCTTTCCGTCTCTCTCCCTCTCTTCTCTTCTGCTCCTATCACAAGAGGCTAGTCTCCCCTCTTCCCTCCTCTCTTTTTCCATTCACTTTCCTCCATTAAAAAAAAACAAAACAACAACAACAACAAAAAACCCTCTACCCAAGCTCTGTTGAATGACATCATTCTCTCTTGAGCTCTGCTTTATTTTTTTTTTTTAATTACAGCACTGAGGCTGGAGAAAATACATGACAAACATCAAGGTCATGCCTGTGTCAAATATGAGCCACCAGGAAGGTGAGAATAGTTTGCACTTTGATTGTAATAAATTTGTTGAATGCCTTATCAATTAAATGACATTTCCTCTTTTTTTTTTTTTTTTTTTTTTTTTTTTGCAGGAATGGGATGGAGTGCTTTAGGCTGAGTTTCAAGGAGCTTATGGGGCTTTGAATTCACTATGAAGGGATGTCCTTGCACTCTTCTAAAGATATTTTTTGAGGTTTTATTGTATTTTTGAGTGTTTGCCTGAATTTATGACTGTATATTATATCCATTCTGTGCCTGTGGAGGTCAGAAGAGGGTGTCAGATTCCCTTGGGACTGGAGTTACAGATGGTTGTGAGCTGCCATATGGGTGCTGGGAATTGAACCCAGACATGCAGAAGAGCAGCCAGTACTCTAACCCACTAAGTTAAGTCATCTTTGCATCTCCTGGCCTTGCACTATTTTTTTCCCCCTTTTGAGACAGGATTTCTCTGTGTAGCCCTGGCTGTCCTGGAACTCAGTATGTAGAGCAGGCTGCTCTTGAACTCTCAGAGGGCCACCTGCCACTGCTTCCACACTGGTCCTGTAGCTTTCACCTCTTTAGTGCTGGAATTAGAGGCCTTCAGTACCACACCAAGCTGTACATTTGTGAAATAACAAAGCTTCTGCCTACACTGTTTTGTGAACAGAGTGCAATGCCATCTACTATATTGTGGTATTTTCTGCTTAATAACAAAGTTGAAGCCACCTGGTGTGAAAATGAAGTTATTACAGCAAGTGTTATTATTCCCAGGACTACGCTTACTCCAAAAATTGACCAAGAATGCTAAGAACAAATTGCCTGTAGGCTATGTAGTTTAAAATCTTTAAGTAAATCTAGATGATAAAATTAAAATTTGACCAATATTACAAATATCAAGATTCAAAAGCAACTTGGCACCCACAGGACCCAGCCATCCTTGATTATAAATTAGTGGAAAGATGTGTGCACCCTTAAGAAATGACAGGCAAAAAAGCCAAAGACATGGGCAGGTGGTGAGTGTCGTGAGGTGTAGACCGCATGATCACCTGCAGTTCAGCACAGTCCCCCTCCCCCCTGTCCTGTTTATTATCAAAGTGCTTATTATTCCTCTTATTAAACATGACCAGTGGTACACACCTGTAATCTCAGCGTTTGGAAGGCAGAGAGAAGAAAAAATAAAAAAGGCGTGTCCAACTCTAGTTCATTAAAAAAGGCCTACTTAAAAAAAAAAAAAACTCCCACAGGGACTGGGATGAAAAGTCGAGAAATGGGAACGCCAACTGTGTTCTAGCTACGGTTATTTTAAAACAGGTGGTGTGGAACACATCTGTAATTTCTCCCAAGGCTGAGGCGTGGCAAGTGGATTTCAAATTTGGAGACTCTGGGTCAAAGAACCCCTTCCTAATTTGAGAGTTACCCTGACTTTGGATTCCTGACCCGCTTTCATCTGCGGGAGCAGCTGGCACTTACTCACTTGGTAAGGTTTTCTCACGTGCTAAAATTCCTGCCTGCAGGAGGGAGTATCAGAAAGCTAACCCTGAAAGAAAGACGGCGATCCCATCAGGACGTGGAGTGCTCTAACTCGAGGCAAGAGACGCAAAGACCGGGGAATGCGAGCCTCAGCCTCAGGTACAGAGCAACGCCGGCCCCAGTTCAGGGATGCAGCCCAGAGAACACAGCGTTTGTCGCCGCGCTGAGACTGGCCTGCTCTTTCTAAAATCTGCACACGACTGATCTCCCGTCAGGGCTACGGTTTTCGGTAGGGACTCGCTGTGTGCACGCAGCGCGGACACCGGGCACCCAGCGGGGCGCTCGCTTTCCTTAGGAAACCTACGGGCTCCGAGTCATCGCGACGGAAAAGAACCATTAAGTCTCCAAGTACGAAGAGCCCGCTCCCTGCCCCGGCTCGGCCCCGTCCACCCGGACGCTACGTCACCGACGCGGCTGGCACGCCAACGCCGGGTCGCCAGACCCACCGATCCGAATCGACGCGGCCAGCGGAACGCCAGCAAAGTCAACCGAGCCGGAGCTCTCGCGGGATTGGCGAGAGCAGCCGGGCGGCCGGGCGGCCGGCTCCTCAAGCGTCGCGTTGTTTGGTCGAGGGGCGGGGCTACCCACGAGGGGGCGGAGTCCAGCCGGTGAGGGTGGGGGGCGTGCCCGGGAGTGTTGACTCTGGCGTCTGTCTTCCGGGGTCGCCCCGCGCATGCGCAGCTCCCCGGCGGTGGTGGAAGCCGGGCCGGTGCAGCCCCCGGGGTCCGTGGGTCGTGCGCGGGTCGCGGGGTCGTGGGGTCGGCCCGCCCTCGCGCGGGCGCTGGCGGCGGTGGTGCTCGCCCTGCCGGCTCTCTGTGCCGCGCTGCGCCCGCCGTCCGCTGCTTCGGCCTGCAGGGCTCCCCCGACGCAGTTGGTGACGCCAGCTGGCTGGCTCGGCGACCCGAGCGTCCGCGGCAGCTGCGGTGAGTGCGGTGCGGTGCGGTGCGACCGCGGCCGGCGGTGTGCACACGGCAGGCAGGGGGGATCCGGGAGACGCGGGGCGAGCCGTCGTCCTGCAGAGCCAGGGTGCTCCGCCTGTCCTCCTGCGTGTCAACCGAGAAGCCGCAGCAGTGCTTCTGCAGTTATCGAGAATTCGGGCTCGGAGGAGCAGGGGTGCCCTCAGCGTGCTCTGTAAGAAAAGAAAAAGAAAAGAGTTGCCAAACAATGAAAGCCCGAGACTCCCCTGCCTTCTCTCCGGCTTCTGGTCCCCAGCCCCAATATTTACTCAGCCATTAAGGGTTTTGTCCATAGGTGTATGTGAGTGTGTTTATTGACACAAATTGGAGTCGTATATAGAATGTCGATTTTTTGTTTGTTTGTTTGTTTGTTTGTTTGGGCCAACAGTATACGGATCCCTCCACTTTTTTTCAGACTTTATTTTTAAATGTCACTATGGAGCATGGGCTTCACGTTTTCAATAGCCCTTAAAAGCTGATTGTGTATCTTATAATACACAATCTAGGTTGTCCCAGAACCTCCTGTGGAGGGGAAGCTGACCTTGAACTTCTGGCTTCTGCCTCCTAAGTGCTGGGATCAAACATGAGCGTGCCGTGCCTGGCCTCCAAGCCAGTATTTTGCAACTTAATATGTTGACGCTTTCACAAC
Source organism: Cricetulus griseus (assembly GCF_003668045.3). Classification (NCBI taxonomy): domain Eukaryota; kingdom Metazoa; phylum Chordata; class Mammalia; order Rodentia; family Cricetidae; genus Cricetulus; species Cricetulus griseus. The sequence goes on from NC_048595.1 coordinate 160,025,792, forward strand.
ATCTAAGGCCCCATTTGATACTTTCCTATGAAGCAGGTCTAATAGCGTTTACATAGAGCGCAGTCAGAGTTGACATGAGAGGGAATGGCTGCCTGAAGAATATGACACAGTTTACTTTTTCTTTATTGCGCCTTTTAAAGCTTCAGTGCCTTATGGCAGCGTTTAACTCTTTACAATTCAGGAGGTCACTTTTGATGAAGAAGTATGGTAGAAAATCAGTGCCTAGAAATTTGTACTCGAATAAGAAAAAAAAAAAAATCAGGGACTAAATTAGTATTTTGCTAGGCGAACCCTAAAGAGAAGTGTGAAAGTGGAAGAATATTGGTACTGCACAACTTGCCAGTAAATAAGACTGAAAGGTAGCAGGTTCGCACTGCAACTGACTGTATTTATTAAAAATTTATTATTGTGCAGGTGTTGATAAAATCACAGGCAACCGGCTTGTTCTAAACAGGTCTCTCCTTAGGTCACAGACTTAATTGTGAGCATTTGATGTAGGAAATGGGCTTAAAAGACACGAATAGAGCTGTGGTGTGGTAATTGCTTCTGGCAACAATATGCTGGTACTATTTTTCATAAGGCCTCAGTCGTGTCTTCCTGCTTCTGTGGTTGGTCAGTGCCCCGAGCACCTGTCTGGCCTCTCTGAAGTGAGTGTTCTGAGTATTAGAACTGCATTTTTCGCTTTGCCTTGTCCTCCTGAATGGAAACCACCTTATCAAAAAATGTCTTAAGAAAGATAAGGTGTCTGGTGATTTGATATTAAAATAGCAGAACCTCTGTATGTTGAAAAGAATACAAAGTAGAAGTTAAGATTAAAATTTGCTTCTTTCGTGAGTGTTAAAAATCTGTAACTGGTGTTTGTGTCTTATGGCATATTAAATTAACCTTTTCATTTATGTCAGGTGCAACTATTGTAGTTTAAGGAAATGTGACCAATAGTAACATGTAAATAAAGTATGGTTATTATGTAACCCTTGTATAGTCAAAGGGTAGAGCTGTTTTGTGTCTGTTACAGATAACAAGTTAGTGAAGTATTTGCCATCCATTATCCTTTAGACAGTCTGTATAGGTTATGTCTCCTATTTGTGGGGCACAACATTATTTCAGCCTAGGAAAATATGTTTATATTTTAGAATATAAGATCTGTTCACTTTTAGTTATTGAAGCAGGGAGGGTCAGGGAATGTGCCAAGTGTGTATGCTCAGAAATTAAGAGCAATGTCGGGAGTTGGAGCTGAGTAGTTTCCTGGCATGCCTGAAGCCCTCCATAATTCCTAGTACCAAAAACACAGCAGCCCTGTGATTTATGGGAAAGCTTGCTTTCTAGTTTAACCTGAAAATTCTTTTGGGGACTCATCCCTATGAGTAGTCAGAAGTAAATCAACTCTGGTTTGGATCTTGTGTTTTTCCTTTTTCCTTTCTTTCTTTCTTTCTTTCTTTCTTTCTTTCTTTCTTTCTTTTTTTCTTTCTTTCTTTCTTTCTTTCTCCTCCCTCCCCCCCTCTCTCTGTCTCCCTTTCTTTTTCCTCCCTCCCTCCCACCCCTTTCTTTCTTTCTTTCGTTTTTTTCCAGACAGGGTTTCTCTGTGTAGCTTTGGAGCATGCCCTGGAACTTGCTCTGTAGACCATGCTGGCCTCAAACTTACAGAGATCTGCCTGCCTCTGCCTCCTAGTGCCATTGTCCGCCCAGCATCTTTTTTTTTTTTTGAAATAAAAGCACAAGGGATTATATCTCCAATTTAAATTATTATTAATCTTCATTCTTTGTGTGTTCTTTTTGTTTTGTTTTGGTCAGGGTAAAGAACACAAAATTTATTACATACCAAAAGCATGAGAGTACTAAAATCGCACTTAGGGAGTTAAAGAACAGCCATTTCAGATTTCATCAGTTGTTGTTTTTCCAGAGTTGGGATTTAAGGAAGAAGCCAGAGTGGGGGAAGAGGGTGTGAAATTGAGAATTAACTATCAGTAAACAAAGGGAGAAAAAAGATTTTTTAAAAAAGACTTCTTAGAATCAGATCTGTGGGTGCAGAAGGATATGAAGTTACAATTCTCTTAGTTTTGAGATAGTGAATAATATCTAATTATAAGCATTCTTTATTAGTTGTGTCCTGCTGGGAATTGAATTAGAATACTTAGTAAATTTCAGCCCTTTGCAAGTTTTGTTATACTTCCTGTAGCAGTCCCATGTCTGTTAGTTCATAATTGGAAGTTACACTGCATTTGAACTGTCCCATGTGAAGTGCTGTGAAGGACTGTAATCTGGACCTGCTCTGAGCCAGCACCCCCAAATGCTCCTGCCTGTCTTGAGTATCCTTGATTTTGGTTCTCACTTTTCTAGCTGAGCCTGCCCCTGTCAACCCTGTCTGCATCTTTCCTCACCAGCTCATTTTCTTCAACCTTGACATTTCTGCTTCTCTCTCTCATCAGTTCTCACCGGCTGCCAGTCTATACTTTGGATTGCTATATCTCTCTCATTTCTTTATTTTAATAACCTTAATATTTTCTCAGTCATGTAGGCCCCAAATCAAAGGTCACCCTAGATTTTTCACTCTGTTATCCTCAGTAGTATTTTCTGTCACCATGCCTTTTTATTTTGTTCTTCCAGCAGTCATGTACATCCGGTTTACTGATACTCACTGACCTAAAAAGCCCTGCATGTGTTCTTTGCCAGGTGACAAATAAAAACCCAAAACATTGTGTGTGTGTGTGTGTGTGTGTGTGTGTGTGTGTGTGTGTGTGCGCGTGCGCGCGCACACGCGCACGCGCCACCAGTGAGTGCTTTATTCTCATTTGGTCCTTGTGATGGATGTTAGGAGCCGCTGTTACGTGGAGGGGCTGGGATTGATGCTGCAGGCATCATTCCTCTTCATTGTCTCTATTAAAGGGCCCCAGTGCTTTTTAAAAAGTTAATTTGTATAGTAACAGACTTGAGCATTGGTCCCCCCAAAACAGTGTAAACTTAAGTTTTACCACTCTATTTTTTTTCTCATGTATTGCTCATTTCTTAGGATCTCTTTTAATTTTATGTTTAAAAGTAAGTACTGTGTAAAGACAAGCTCTGACCCTCTGCTGTGTGGGTGTGGTGGTGGGTTCTGCCTGTTCAGATCTGGATGATGTGATTCGGTTTCTGCCCCACCCACCAGCACTAGCCCCTGGGATTGGATTGTGAAGGACTTGGAGGGAGCAGCAGTGGAAAACCCCTGCTTTCACGTATAAGAAGGATTTCCTTTTGGCTGCCACGTTTTTGTTTCTCTTTCTTTCCCTGACACATACCTACCACACACACTACAGCATAACTAGAGTTTTATGTGTCAAACAGCTCCATTTTCTTGTTCTAGCTATGTCGATCGAGTGAACTCTTTGTTCAGATTATCAGGGAATGGTAAATTGCATATATACAAATCAGCTTATTTACATCATTGGTTTCTTGGTGTTGTGTCTAAATTTGTAAGGCATCACTTCCTAATGAACTGCAGTATTCTCATGAGCCCCCTTCACAGTTTCTTCTGTGTGTATATAGAAAAAAATGGAGCAAAATCATGTGTGTTCTGTTGTTTTCATTTTTTTGTATCTGGAAACTCATTATGATGTGCATGCTCACACAGATTGCATGCTTCATCAGTCTGTGGGTTCAATCCCTAGGCCTACCCTCCCCGTCAAAACAACAAACAAACGAATAGATGACATACATACATACATACACACACACACACACACACACACACACACACACACACACACACACACACGGCCAAAAAAAAAAAAAAAGTTTAATAGAGAGTGGTGGTGTGGTGTGGTGGTGGTGGTGGTGGTGGTGGTGAAGGCTTTTAATCCCAGCGCTAGGGAGGCAGAGGCAGGGGATATCTGAGTTCAAGGGCAGCCTAGTCTACAGATCAACTTCTAGGAAACAGCAAACAATACACCAATGAGACCCTATCTCAACCCCATGGACTCAGAGAGAGAGGGAGGGGGGGGGAGGGAGAGAAAGAGAGGGAGAGAAAGAAAAGAAAGGAAGGAAGAAAGCTGAAATAGGCCTGTAGGAGTGAACACTTTTGTTTACATGTAGCAAGACAGGCTAGCAGGAGAAAAGAGAGGTGCATGTATTTACTTAGTAGGTGATGTGACAGAGGAGGTGTGAACATTTGGAGGCCAAAAAACTAGATGACTATTTAGATTTGAAGAATGGATAGCCCTATAGAAGTCTGATTAGACACGAGGGGTGATCAGGTGCAGTGATGGAGGGAACAAGCCAAGCAAGCTTGTCTGTGAAGATTCTTCTTGGTGTCTGTGTGTCTTCCACTTGGTACAGGTCGATATGCCTGAATGAAGGCGATTGGATCTTTCAGAAAAGGCTGGTCAGAATTTCTTCATTACAAACTCAATACAAGAGGGCAGGAGAGGATTAAGACAAAATGGCTAGGTTTTATGGCCACTTTTAGGGGTGGGAACTATAATTTTTATGACGCGCTTTAGGGAAGAAGAATACTTCTGTGGGCTGCTTTGGAGGGAGATGGAGCAGGAGAATGAGGGTGGGCACTCTGAGGGCCTGCTGCCACTGTGTCGTGAGGCCCTTTCCAGTATGTTTTTCATATTCAGAGTAGTCCTCATACTGAAGCCCCATGCTTTGGGGTGCAGTGTGTTTGAACCCGAGCAGAGGTTTCCTGTTTCTTTTGCTGACTTGATGGTTCGTGGCCGGTGAGTGAAGAGCATGGGATCACACGTCTGCACTTCTAGAATTTGTAAGAATTGAGAGAATGAGATGTCAAGAGCCTGCATGCCAGTTTTTCACTGAATATATTTAGTAGTTCAGTGTTTAGACATCCTTAACACCTAGAAACGAGTCACAACCATGTATGTGCTGTAAGCATGGTGATTTGAGGGGTGACAGGGACTGAAAGAAATGCCTGATAGTAGGGAGGCCTTAGGAAGGTCTTTAGGTTAGTGGGGTTCAGGCCTTGGGAAGGCATTAATGTGGTGCTCAAGTGGTTTCTGGGTAATTTTCAGAAGAGGTAGTTCTAGCAAGAGACAGTTCAAAAAGTGAGCCCAACCACCTGGCTCTCCAGCTTCCTGTTTGGGTGTGTATTCTCCAACACTGCTCCCTTGAATGTCACCTACTACCATGCGATATAAGCAAGAGAGCTGGTTTGAAAACTGAGAGCTTGCCATGGCATAGCTTTAACTTTGCAAAGTCTGCAGGTAGTAAGTTTTGTTCTTACAAAGTTCACGTCTGATATCTTGAAAAACTGACAAATGAAATGAATTGTGGTATATTTAACTGAAAACCTTTTTATGGAGCAAAGATTTCCCAGTAGTATCAACAAGAAAATGCCATGGCCTCTAGGATCATATGGTCTTTTTGTTTGTTTTTCTTTATTTTTTCTTTTTTTCTTTGTTGTTGTTGTTGTTGTTGTTGTTGTTGTTTTCGAGACAGGGTTTCTCTGTAGCTTTGGAGGCTGTCCTGGAACTCACTCTGTAGACGAGGCTAGCCTTGAACTCAGATCCTCCTGCCTTTGCCTCCCAAGTGCTGGGTCTAAAAGTGTGCACCAGCTCTGAGTGGTTTTTTGTATGTGACCATCAATGTTTTAATTGTAAAGTTACTGCATATTCAAATAAGAGATTTAAACTACTGAAACAAGTGAAGTTAGAGTTTCTCTTTCAGTAGGCCTTTCTCTGCTCATGGGTTGATAGAGTCTTTCATTGCTCAGGCTTTTGATGTATAAGCAAGAAATTTGTGCACCTTAAAGACTATGAAAGGGGCTGAGACAATATAGTTGGCAAAGAGCTTTCTGCATAAGCATGAGATGAATTTAGATCCTGAGGACCTGTGTGAAAACCCTGGGTAGTAGTAACATGCCTGTAAATTTAGCACTGGGGAGGAGATGGGAGGGTCCCAGGGGCTTGTTGGCTAGCTAGTTTAGCTGAACTGGTGAGCATGGGTTCGGTGAGAGACCCTTTCTCAGTAGGGTGCATTGACCAAGACACTCCAGATTTACCTCTGGCCATCTTATTCATGTGTGTGCATGGACACCTCTACATACATGTTCATAAATGCTTGCATATACATGTACACCACACACTCTGAAACACACATAATGTCAGGATCCTCTTGAATGGTAAGGGAGTGAAGAACAGTGAGTATCTATATCATACAAACAAATGATAAAAGTGGAGTCTATAGTTCTAGTACTTGGGAGGTAAAGGTAGGAGGATTCAGAGTTCAAGGTCATTTATTTCAATGAAGTAAACCCCCAAACAAGTGGCTACAGTGATACTGTGGCAAAAGGTAGATAATGAACAGTCTTTCATTTCTTCCAACCTTTTATTTGTGTAAATCACAGCAGCTTCTTAGATTCTGTTTCTGGTCTGTCAGTTAATGCCAAGAATTTAAGGTTTCCCAAGTTATTCATGCATAATTTTATACATAGTAGTTTGATTTCTTGAATAAAGATTATAGGATATTTTCTAATTTTTTTAAAAATAGGAATTTTAAAGTTTTTCTGGTAGATATAAAAAATTAGCTTTTTAACTTTGTTAAGATTTTCTTTTTAGAGATTTAATTATTATGTATACAGTGTTCTGTCTACTTATATGCCTGCAGGCCAGAAGAAAGCACCAGATCTCATTATGGATAGTTGTGAGCCATAATGTAGGAATTGAACTGGGAATTGAACTCAGGACCTCTGGAAGAGCAGCCAGTGCTCTTAACCTCTGAGCCATCTCTCCAGCCCTGACTTTTGTTCTTTTTTGAGACAAGGTATCAGATATCTCCGGCTGGCTTCAAGCTCCCCATGTAGTAGAGAATGACCTTGAACTTGTGATCTTCTCTCTCCCCTCTGCTCCTTGGTGTGTTGGGTTGTAGGTGTGCCCCTCCACCACTTATAGGGCTTCATTCATGGTATTTTAGTACTTTGCTAACTGATCTGTCTCCCAGCTCATACCAATCATTTGTAGAAGTTTGTTGCTTATGCCATTTTGTTTTAGAGTGCTGTGTATGTCTAGATTTGGTTTATATGGTTTGTGTTTAGTTTGTTTAAGATGTGGTTCATTTGTGCTTGTGCACTTTGAACTTCCATTCTTTTGTTTCCTCTTTTGAAACAGGGTCCCACTGAAGTTCTTGCTGGTCTGGAACTCCCTGTGGAGATCAGGCTTGCTTCAACTTCACAGACATCACCTGCCTTGGTCTCTTGCTGGGGTCAAAGGCAGATGCTACTCTGCCTGGCTTGTTGCTTTTCTTATCATCACTTATTCTCTTTTAGACACTGTAAAGGGCATTTGTTTGGTTTTGCTTCCACATAGTATGTTGGTTGGTAATCTTTGCAGAAACATTAGAAAGTATAAAGAAGCCACAGGTGACTGGAGCAGTGTTACTGTATGGGGGTAGCATGCCAGGTAATTATGAGGGACCTCAGCTTGACATTTAGCTACCATTTAAGGCAAATGGATGTGGTGATATGGAAAGCAAGCACTATAATTTTCTTTGATGTGGAACTTTGTGCATGAAGAAATGGTACTTTCAGAGTCCAGGCTGTGCTGAGACCTTCAACTGACATCAGGGAAATTTCTGCACATGCATTGTCAGCCACTTGGTGGCTGAGGTGTCACTTATGGAGCCACAGGCAGATAGATCACTCACTGCTCTGCTGTCATTGCCAATACGTACCTGTATCTTGCCATAAGTTTAGTAGAAGGGAATATTTAGAAATTCCTTAGCTCCAAAAACTAGTTTATGATATTTGGGAGGACAGGTAATTTTATTCCTGGGACTCAGTTTTCATTAGTATATTCTGTGTGTGAGTATGTGTGTGTGGGCACACAGAGACTTACTCTATAATCTAGGCTTGCTACCCTAACACTCAAGCTCTCTGTTTCCCCACCTTCTGATCTAAATGCTGAGATTGCAGGTGTGTACCACCACACTCAACTCATTACTGTTTCTTGGTGGCTAGATTGCATGTATGTCTGCACGAATGCATGCTTTGGATTTTTGAGACAGTCTCATGTAGCCCAGGCTGGCATTGACAGACTATGAAGCTGAGCCTGATTTCACCTTCTTACCTTGTTGCTTCTACCTCTTGAGTGCTGTGGTTACCAGCATGGTTTATATGACAATAGGATTTTCCCCACACCTTCAGGCCAGCTAGGAAAGTAACCCACCAGCTGACTACATCCCTGACCCCTAGAGTCAATTTAAAAATCTTGGTTAGTTTTCATATTCAGGCATCAGAGCAAACTTTAGGAGACAAAAGTAATCAGTAGGGTTTTAGTATGAAAAGCATGCAGTAGCTTCTGATGGTTTAACATGCATTGTAAATCCTATCCTAAAGGAGTTAACTTTTAAGTCCTTCTAAACCATTTTAATGGGATTGATTTTTCTCTCTTGTAAATAGAGTGATTCTATCTCATTCTTTTGTGAGCCAGAGAAATTAAAAATGCAGAAACATTTCCACAGTGGTTTATCTATTGTATCATAACTTGTTATGAAATTGTCTTGGCTCTTAAAAAGGGACAGTGACATCGCTGTGCTTCTGTAGCTGAAATGCTTCATTACTTAAAATGAGAAAGAAGCTTGCTTTTTTTTTCCTGTTAGTAACTTGTGTTACTGGTAGTTAGTAATTATTGGTTTTATTATATCAGGAAAGCACTTAACAAAGTAAATGTAGTTGGCACTAATTGAATGTGTGCGCATACATTCACGTGTACACACACACACACACACACACACACACACACACACACACACACTGCACGCACACACACACACCGCACACAGAGTACAATGGAAATAGCCTCACTGCTGTGCTCTTCAGGAAAAATGACAGTTTCTGAGTGGCTGGCAATTCCTGGAGTTAAGGCCTGTCTTTTGGTATTGTTTCCCTGGTGACACTGATCTTACTCTAGGGAGACCAGTGTCAAGACTTGTGACTGCAACAACTACAACATGGTGTTTAAGCCATTAAGTTCTTGGTAGTTGATTAAGACAGTGATCGGAAACTATTGTTACTAAGTATATTGTAAACATTTCATTCCTTAGGAAACTGAATGGTCCAGAATGCTTTAAATTGGGAGAACTGTAAGATTATCTTTAAAATTGTTTCAGTCATAACCTAGCAAAAATTGTTATGGAAACTTTTATCAAAGCCAGTGGGAAATAATTGCAAAGAATAGACGGGATCCACCTTCCCCATGAATTAATCTAGTAATTTACTAACTACATTGGAATATTTGTCCAAGTAGTAAGCCAGAAGTAGTTATTCTGTCCTGAGACTTTCCAGACCAGTGGTTCTCACCCTCCCTAACTCTGAGACCCTTGTACACAGTGGTCCTCACCCTTCCTAACTCTGAGACCCTTGGACACAGTGGTCCTCACCCTTCCTAACTCTGAGACCCTTGGACACAGTGGTCCTTGGACTCCCTAATGATGTGACCTTTCACATAGTGGTTCTCAGCCTTCCTAATGCTGCCACTCTACAATAAAGGTTCTTGTGTTGTTGTAACTTTGGTACTGTTATGAATCATAATGTAAATATTTTTAAAGATAGAGGTTTGCCAAAGGGGTTGAGCCTCATAGGCCTTGAGAATCATTATCCCAGACAGTGTTGGAGGCTGAAAAAAAAAAAAAAGCAACAACAAAAACCCAAACAAACAAACAAAAACCCACAGCTGCTTAAATTGCCTTTCTTGCAGATAAAAGTCACAGTTCTTGTGAATTTCTTTTAAGGAGTCATCCCATTTTGGAGGAAAAAGTTTGTACTGGAAGCAATTGCACATATTCACTGTTCTTAAAGAAAAAGAAACTATTGTGTGAGCTGTAGTCATGCACCAGTTACATTTAAGACAAGATACCTAGTTTGCAGCAATGATGTTGAATATCACAAGTTACTAAAAGGTATCCTTTTCTTTTTAAGTTGCTCTCTTTAAGCATGTTGTTTAGTCAGGGATGGTGGTTTCTGCCTGTAATACCGGCAGTGGGAGAGCAAAGAGGAAGTTTGAGGTCAGCCTGCTCTACACAGTGTTTTTAGGGACCTAAAAACCCTGCTTCAGAGAGAAAAACAAAAAGAACACCCCAAACTCCATATTTTTGTTTCCTCTAAAGCACATAGTGCTTTTTCACTGAGAACAAGTAGAACCCACCCCATGTGTGATCTAGACTTTCTGGCACTTAGCACACCTCTGTGGAATTGTTTGGTTTTTTTTGTTCTTTTTGTCTGTCAGCTTGGAATGTCACAAGAAACTTCTCATGTAGATGTTACTGTTGTTTATGATTGGTGTTTGTGTCAAGAATTTAAGATTGCTACCCTGTTCCTTTATACTCCTTTGAGATTTCTATCTTGGTTCAGCCTGTTGTTAATTGTTCCATTTGTCCTAATGATTATGGAGGTCTGTAGAGGAGACAAAGTCAGCAGAAAAATCATGTACTTCAGTCAGCACTGTTCAAGTTTACTGTCACTTGATGAGAGAGAACCCTATGGTATTTTTCATAAAATCTGTCTGGGTGCTTTCTGAATTAGAGCTTCCTGACTCAGTGGGTGGTTGCTTTGGTAGTAAAACTCTGGGCATCTACCTTTCCAATATCAGAATAGACAGACAGGTCTTTTAAGATGGAAGCTGGCTACAGGTGTTTAGAACTCTGCCAGGATTTGAGACAAACCCTGAGTACTTATGTTTAACAAGACAAAGGGAGTGTGTGTGTGTGTGTGTGTGTGTGTGTGTGTGTGTGTGTGTGTGTGTGTGTGTGTTGAATAATTATCATTCTGGTTTTCAGATTCTGTTTCTCTGGCTCCAGACAAGGAGGAGAAATCATAATAACTTGATCAAAGAATATTTGGAGAATTTCTTATTTTAAGGGATTGGCTAATACAGAGTGCCTAGGGGGTGGGGACACCTACCTGAGGTGGAGACAGGAGGATCAGGAGCATAAGGCAATCTTTGTCAGTGTAGAGTTGGAGCTGTCCTACATTATATGGAACTCAGTCCAGGTGGGTGGAACAGAAAGAAGCAAGAGAGATGTTGGGGCAGCAATAACCACTCCCTTTTTGTTTGTTTGTTTGTTTGTTTGTTTTGAGACATACTGCTATGTAGCCCAGGCTGGCCTCATACTCCTTTCGATCCTCTGAATAACAAGAAGGTGCAACCTTACCTGGCTCAAATCTATCACAAATTGGGGCCTGTGGTTGAGCCCCAAGCTAGAAGCTAATGAAGGGACTGAGCTCCAGTCCTTGGAGACTTTGCTTTTGGCTGACTGGATGAGCTGGGAGTAGAATTCGTCAGGAATTTGCCGGTGGTAGTAGCAGAAACAGTTGTTCGTAGCGATAATTTGCTGAGTACTTCCTCTACATACTTCACAGGGGAGGGTGCAGGGGGAGATTGTGGGCTTTGGTGCATTGTGGGAGCCTTGGTTTGAAACGCCTGCCAAGTCTGCTGCCCTAACCAGGAAGCAAAGCCTTTTGCCTCCCTTAGTATTTTCAGTGCTGTCTGCTAAACAGTAACTACAAGTTGCCACTAATGTAGGAAATAGTGTATTTTTCCTTTGTCTAATCCAGTGGTTCTGAACCTTCCTAATGCTGTGACCCTTTAATAAATTCCTCAGGTTGTGGTGACCCCCAACTGTAAAATTATTTCACTACTTTGTAACTATGATTTTGGTACTGCTATGAACCGTAATATGAACATTTTTTGAGATAGAGTTTTGTCAAGGGGTTGCAACCCACAGGTTGAGAACCACTCCTCTAATCCCCAATTACCTGGAATGAAGTAGCATGCTCCTGCTGTAGGCTCTCTTTGAAACATGTCGCCATATCTTTTGTACCTTTTGCTTCTGGGTAGAATTATGCTAGACTCCTTTTGATTTAAAGTCCAGTTTCTCCTTTGCATTAGGTTGTTCCCATTCTTATTTACAGCTTATTTCCCATTTGCCTCCTGTATACCCACACATCATATGTAAAAATAGTCATAGTATTAGGACATTACTGTTTTTAAAGATTTATTATGTATACAGCGCTCTTTCTGCATGTGTCCCTGTAGGCCAGAAGAGGGCACCAGATCTCATTACAGATGGTTGTGAACTCAACCTCTGGAAGAGCAACCAGTGCTCTTAACCACTGACTATCGATTTCTTCCCCCACATCAAGGTACTATACCCATCATTAAGTTATTTTTAACAAAAAGTGTTTTGTTGTTTAGTAAACAACAAACAAAAAGACCTTTCCATACCACTTTTTGTGGCTTTTATTTGACAGTGAATTGAAAAGAAAACCAAGATACTGTAGGCAGTTGGTGCTGTCAGTATGACCTTCAATGAGTAGTTTTAATCGAAGAGAGAGAAAACTATTAGAGTAAAAATATATATATTTTTAATTTTATTTTATATGTGTTTGGGTGTTTGCCTATCTGTACAACATGTGTGTGCTTGGTGCCTGCAGAGGCCAGAATAGGGTGTCAGATCTCCTAGAACTGGAATTGCAGATGGTCGTGAGCCATCATGTAGCTGCTGGGAATCAAACCTGGGTCCTCTGGAAGAACAGCCAGTACTTATAACCTCTGAGCCCTCCCTTGTGTCCGGATCATATTTTCCCCTTTGTGGTTATCCTTTTGGACCTACTTTTCAGAAATGTTACAGTACTCTATTTTGGTTTATACACACAGAGAAGTAATGGGTAATAGCTTTTCCTTTGTGCTGCAGTTGATTTCAAAGTTCAAGAGAGCAGTTTCAAAATGTCAATAATAACTTTTTGACAGTCTCATATTATTGCTATTGTCATCGTAATTCAACAACAAAGAATTCATGTGCCATAAAAAAGTTTGTGACCTTAAGGCAGGTAGGTAAGAGGATGGAAAGTAGAGACTGTAAGGATTCAGGCATTATGCTGGCCTGTCCCTGTCACCTGTCAGAATGCACTCAGACAGTACTATGGTCAGCCCAGGGTCCATGGTTGCATGATCTGCACGCAAGGGTGTAATGGACCCCTTTAAAAGAAAGACCCCCGCCCACTTACACTCTTTCCCTATCTTCCCTCTGTTCCCCTAGGACAGGACTTTTCCTGTCTCCTCCTCTTCTGCCTTCTATCTCTGTGTCTCTTCACCTCTTTTCTCTTTCCTTCCCCCGCTTCTCTTTCTAATAAAACTTCTCACTAAGCTCTGGCTGCCTAGCATGTTTGTTCGCTTCCTCGGTCACTTTCACCTGCCATGGAATCTGACAAGGTTCCTCTTGCACTTTATCATAACAGAGACTACTCCTGTCTTTGTGTCTGAGCACATTCTAAATCTGTGCACTTTCCTGTAAGTTTTGTGTATTCTTTATGCTTAGAGTAATTTGCAGAACTCCAGTATTGTTGTTCTGTGAAATCTTTTGACTTTCTTTTCTCTTTATATTTATGTGTATCTCTGTGTGTACCTTTTGCTGGAAATAACGATCAACTTGTGAGCTAGAGGACACAGAACTGCTAACTCTCCTGCCTGTATTGGGGGTTCTTGCATCTGCACAGCAGTCTTTCATTGCTCACATATAAACCTTGAAAATTACTTACAACATTAATTGTGATGACATAAACACTGCTTTTGCTTCCAAGGAACAATAGGAAGTTTATTCTGAGCAAATATGAGTGGTGTTGCCCCATTAATGTGGATTTGAACATTGTACTCCACTTTAGAATGGCTATATAATTTGGTATTAACTATATATATTGGTGAGAGGCATTGGGCTTAGTAGATTGGGAGAATCTTACAACATCCTTAGTTTTTTGTTTTGTTTTGTTTTTTTTGGTGGAAGCTAGTAGGCTGGTAAATTTAACAGTTCATCCAAAGTTTTACATAGTGTCAGAAGAGTGTTAAGTCAGACATAGAGCTTGGTAGCTGCCTTAGAGTTTCTAATGCTGTGATGAAACACCTTGACCAAAAGCAGCTTGGGGAAGGGAGGCCTTATTTTACTTAATCTTTCATATTACAGTTTATCATCAAAAGTGGGACTCAAGGGCAGGAAGTCAAAGTAGGGTAGAAACTCAAGTAGGGTAGGAACTGGGAGGCTGAATCTGATGCAGAGACCATAAAGGGAGGGGTGCTGCTTATTCTCTTGTTCCTTGTAGCTCAGCCTACTTTCTGAGCCCAGGACCACCAGCCCAAGGATGGCACCACCCATAATGGCCTGGGCCCTTCCCTATCAATCACCAATTAAGAAAATCCCCCAGGGCCTTACTTGCAGACAATCTGAGAGAGGTATCTTCTCAGTTAAGGTTTCCTCTTGACAAAAAAGCATATGCTTTGTATGTACACTGCTGCAGTTTGTTCAGTAGGGATAGCTATTATTATTAATACACATACTGTTTTTCACATGCCAGTCAAGACCTATGTAATATAAATTTTGTTTCCTAAACTTGGGCATCTAGCAACTTGTGGAATCATGCTCTAAGCTAGATACAACATTGTATAATTATTGTTTGAAGGGTGGTTTGTTTTATTTATGTAGAAATGAGTGCTTTCTGCTAGAACATAATGCATAATGAACAGAAAATTCAATGGGAAGATATAATCTGATGCACTTACAGTCATTTAAGACAGCAGTTCTTTGGGAGTTGAAAGACCCTTTCACACGGGTCGCTTAAGATCATCAGAAAACAGGTATTTATGTTGAGGTTCATAATAACAGCAAAATTACAGTTATGAAGTAACAAAAATAATTGGGGTTACAACAACATGAGGAACTTACTGCATTAAAGGGTTACTGAGGGAGACTGAGGACCACTGTGATAAAGGGTCTCAGTGTTAGAAAGGGTGAGAACCACTGGTCTAATAGGTCTAGCAAATCAGTAAAGTTACATTTCTGTTGACATAAATCTTACCAAATTCTTGCCAAACTTTTACATTTGCTGAGTGTTGTCGCTCTACTATAACCTGTATAGATGCAGTTGAGATATACTTAATAAATTGAGATTTTTTTTCTTTTGGAGCTTGATAATCCAGAAACTTTCTGTACAATAATTGTATCAGAATTTTAAAAAAAAAGTAGAAAAAGAGTGGCTTCCTGTTACAGCTTCTGCAATAATACACATGCACACACAGACAGATGCATACACACACACAGATACACATGCATACACACACACACAGCTTTAAGAAATTGAAAGAGTAATTGGAACTTGCCTTACATTCCTGTGTTCTACTGGTTGACTAGGCCTTCTCTTATATTAGGATGTCTTCTAATGACTTGCAAAGATTGGATTTTTTATTTTATACCTAATAAACTTCCTGTGATCTTGGACAAGGAAACTGCTCATTAACTCAATTAGTTCTGACCTTCAAGGACTCTCCAAATTGAGCTTAGCTTTGGTTGTGTGCTCTCTGAGTCTTTACAGGGCATGTTCCTGAAGCATAAATAGGAAGTCACTTTGTTGGGTAAGAAAACTGGAGAAATTTTTCTATGCAAAACACTTCAAATATCCAAATAAAAGGTAAGTTTTAATATCTTTATTTATTTTAAAAATTGCTTTCCCTTTTTATTTTTAAAATTACATCCTTTTAGAAACTGTTTTAGATAACTTTCACTGAAGGCACATTCAGAATTTTAAAGTTTACTGTTAAGAGTAGTTTTGCCACATGTTGTTTGAAGACCAGTCAAATTAATACAAAATAATTCTTTTTACAGTAACACTAATTTTCTAGAACGAAGACCAGAAATCATCAGAAATGCTTTTCTTCGTGAGCCTGTATTCTACTCAACTTACTGTACCCATCCTGTGGAAGATA
The DNA here is from genome assembly GCF_003668045.3 of Cricetulus griseus. Taxonomy (NCBI): domain Eukaryota; kingdom Metazoa; phylum Chordata; class Mammalia; order Rodentia; family Cricetidae; genus Cricetulus; species Cricetulus griseus. Next base: position 160,041,526 of record NC_048595.1, read on the forward strand.
CTAAACACAATAGACAGCTTTGACAGTGTGAGTGTGGTGTCACATGCCTTAATGATCCCAACACTATGGAGGCAGAGAGGCCGAAGGACAAGGACAGAGACAGATAGATCTCTGTGAGTCTTGAGGTCGGCCTTGTCTCTGTGTGGAATTGTAGGACAGCCAGGGCTACATAATGAGACCCTGTCCCCAAAACAAATAAATAAATGAATGAATGGATGGATAAATAGCTTTGACAAATATTTTGATTGTTTCTAAATGAATATCATTTGAGTAGACTCATTAAACCACTGATGACACATTCATGCTTTAAGATGACCTTAGCAGTTAGCTTTACAGCCTGAAGCATTATTATAGTCTGTTGTGCCCCTAACTGTCTGTAGTTCCATCTCCACGAAATCGAATGTCCTCTTCTGGCCTCTAGGTAACTATACTTATGGCAGATAATATATATATATATATATATATATATATATATATATATATATATCTTTAAAAACATAGTTGTGTTTATCATTGAATATCAAAGTTAATTTGATGCTTTTGGTAAGTCAGTAGTGAAACAGCCTAGTCTTTGCTTTCCTTCACAATTCTTTATAATTTGCCTATCTCAGTTTAAAAAAAAAAAAGTTTTTTTTCTGGTGCAGCTGCCACCAAATTCAAAGCTGCCTTTGGCCCATGGTGCCAAGGACAGTAGCTCTCTGGGTTTGGGAGTGTTCTTTGTTTATCTCTTCAGACATCGTGTTCTCTTGGATTGCATTCTTGTTTGCACTAAGGCCTGCTGAGCCTTGTCTCCTTTTTTGCAGAAAGGGAGCAGCTAGGAGCAGTAATTGGCTCCTCCTTCCAGGGTGCTCAGGGGGAAGGAAAGTGAGTCAGCAGTCTGTTCTCCTGCTCGCTACATCTACTTTCCACCTACTCTGACTTGTCAGCACTTGACTCTCCCTCCACAAGACCTCCCCAAGCAGCCCCAGAGATACCCTAATGTTGAGTGGACCCTCAACAGTTCTTCTGTAGACCAAATGAATTTAATCCACAGGTCTAAATTTGGGAAGAATAGCAGGTGAGAATGTGTGAACAGGAGCTTTGTTTCCCATGCCTTCCAATGCTAGAGAGAAAATGCTGGAGAGGAAAACCAGCGATTTGTGACTTGTAAATGACTTTCTCAGCAGACGTAACTGCTAAGTGCGTAAACTGTTCAGTCTTCTGTTCTCTCACAGCTTTCTCTTTGCAGTTTCTTTCTTTCTTTCTTTCTTTCTTTCTTTCTTTCTTTCTTTCTTTCTTTCGTTTAACAGGATTTAAAAAAAAAAAAAAAAACTTTTTGTTCTCCACAGAAGAGAAAAATGGCAGGAGGGGACAGTGCAAGTTGTGACCATAGTAGTAGAAATACAAGGTGTAGGTCCCTGTGCAGAGGAGACTTAACCATGACAGCTGGTAATACAGCAGGGAAAGACATCCAGGAAGTCCTGGGAAACTGCCCGCTCTGGGGTGTGGAGCCAACTCCCTGGAGACTTGGGGAGTTACCACTGCCCACAGACAGATGTCGCTTTTGAGGTATATTTGAGATGATTCATAAAGAATTAATAAATGACACATAGTACTGACCTTTTAATACTGTTCAAGTTAGAGGGTTATTATTGAAACTTTAATATAGGCAGGACAAGCTTTGGTGTAATCAGTTCGCAGTGCCACTATCTAGCAGTTGGATTGTTATGTCCTGCTGTGTATACATGTGACAGATCATGATGCCTTTGGACTTTGGACAAATATTTGATGGTATGAAAAAATATGTTCGATTAAGTGAAAATCCTAAATGATAGTGTTAGTGGGTGACCTGGGTTCCCTTTTCTTAATAACTTAAAAATGGACTTGGAAGCTTGAGGACCATTTCATTAGTGTTTGAGGAAAAACAGCAGAATAGATGAGCCGCCAGTTTTGCATCTGTGGAGAGGAGGGAGGTGGAGAAAAGGGAGAGAGATAGTCGTGGCTTTTGAGTTAGGGTCCAAGAAAGCAGGCGGCATGTTCTCTAACAGGTGGGAAAAGTGAGTAAAAAAGCCCAGTGTCAGGAAAAGCATGCTCGGGCTTTTAGAAAAAGGCACAGAAAGACAGAGCAGTTACACTTTCTGGAGTTAGAACTCAAACTGTGGGCAAACTTATCAATGAAGATGGCATCAGAGAGGCTTTGGGGAAGTTCATTTCATTATAAGGATAGTCACCCCTCTCCAGTTTTTTCCATCTCCATAGCGCATCTTCAGGTGATTGATAGACTCAATCAAGATTCATTTTTACATTTTTTATTTTGTTTTTCGAGACAGGGTTTCTCTGTAGCCCTGGCTGTCCTGTAACGCCATCTATAGACCCAGGTTGTCTGCCCCTGCCCCTGCCCTGCCCTGCCCCTGCCCCTGCCCTGCCCCCACCCCTACCCCTGCACTGGGATTAAAGGAGTGCACCACCGCCAATTCAAGATTCTTTTTCTTTCCTTTTTTTTTTTTTTTTTTTTTTTTTTTTCCTCCCTTTTGCTTTGTTTTCTGTTTTTCCCAGACAGGGTTTCTCTTCAGTCCTTGCTGTCTGGGAACTCGGTTTGTAGATCAGGCTGCCCTCAGGTTTGCCCCTGTCTCCCGAATGCTGGGATTAAAGGCCCTTGCCACAGTACCTACCTGGTTTACTGGATTAATTCTTAAAGGAGGACACAAAGCCTACCATCAGAGGGGCATCATCAGTGACCTCCAAGGCTCCTGATCCCCGTCCAGCTACCTGGCTGTGTAAGCAGTATACTCTCAATGCTGTGTTTAAAAAGCATGGAGGACCAGCAGGACTGTGCAGCAGGGAAAACATCCATAGTATTCCATGGGTTGTTGGAGAGAACCAGCTCCCAAAAGTTGTCCTGTGATCTCTCAAGCATGTACTGTGGTACCCCCACGCCCTCCCCCCAATAACAACAGTAAAGGGTCTTTTTTAAAGCATGTAGGTGCTTAGAAAGTCAATAGAAGTGGCTCTGGAACCCTGGTGTTCACTTTTCTGTAGAAGTGCTCTTCCATTAAGGTTAGACAATATTATGAAGATGTTTACAGTAGCTGTTTTAGGGAATTTATAATTATACACATTCATAGAATAGTGTAAAAAGAACATTTTGGAGGTCCTAATACTATTTTTCATTACTGATTTTTTTCTGCACTAGACACTTGTTAAAGATACATATATGCCATAAGTTATTCTCCACATTCCTTTATTATATCCCTTTTAGTTTCTCCATGTGACCTCTTCGACTTCCCAGTATTGTTTCAACACATCATGTCTCCTTCCTGTGTGTGCCCTTTGACACACACACTAGAGGGAGCTTGACTTTATCTGTTTTATAGCTATTTACTTCAGCATCGATAATGAACATGCTTCTGGTTTTCTTCCAGCTGTTCTTTTTGGATAGCATTTCCCATCTGTGGTCATTGATGAGGTTTCAGTTTTCAGTGGCCCTCCTTGCCTCTATTCTACTCTCCTCCTATGGCTGTGCTGAGAAGGAGTCCACATTAAACCAGCTGCTGAGTTTCCACTGTTTATGCTACATAAGCAGTGAGACTGTCCCCCTCCTACAAGGAACACATTGACATGGTTTTCCTTGTTTTTGATGATTCTGTTTTTTTTTTTTCTTAACAGTTTTTATTAAACATTTTTATTTTTAATGGGCAAGAGGTAGTTATGTGTGTCTATGGGTTGTTCTGCTTGGAGTGTGAAATGTCCCCCACAGGTTCATGTGCTTAGACATTTGGTATGCAGTTGGTAATGCTGTTTTGAGGCTTTGGAACCTTTGGGAGGTGGGGCCCACATGGAGGAAGTAGGTTGCTGAAAATGGGGTACATTTTAGAGATTTTGGCTTGACCTGCTTGTCTTCTCTAGCTCCCACTTCCTCTCAGCCCAGTGCAGTAGCCTTCTCTTGCCCTGCAGCCATGGCCTGCAGGGGCTCAAGTGCCATGACTCCCTGGCCAGGGTGACCTGTACTTCCTCAAACCATGTAGTTATTTGGTCACAGCACTAGGAAAAGAAATTACTATTAGTTACAATATGTCAGTTTGGTATTTGTGATATGGGGTGATAAAACCAGGCTACTTAATTAACTTGTCATTTCATATACTTAAAGTGTAAAGTATATGTTCATTATATTATGATTCTGTGTATGTGTGTAGTCAAAGGATAATTTCTAGGAGTCAGTTCTTTTCCTTACACACTGTCTCGGGGAAGAGTCTTGTTTTTACGTGCTGTGTACAGTGGGCTGGCTAACCAGTGAGTTTCTGGGCAGTTCTTCGTTGTCTGTCTCCTATCATGGTGTAGAAATGGTGGGGTATAGATATGCGTCACTACTCCACACTTCTTTCCGTGGGTTCTGGAGATTGAACTCAAGTTATTAAGTTTGCATAGCAAGCTCTCTTACCTGCTAAGCCATCTTCCTGGCCCACATTGTTTTTAGTAATACATATCATTTTATGTGATGGGGCATTACCATCCTATCAAATACTTTGATCAACATTTTCCTGTTTCCCATGAATTTCCTTTGCTTCTAATAATAATCATATAGCTGATTTGTAGATTCCATATAATGTAAGACCTTGCAGGGTCATCTAACGTCACCAAGGCTTGTGGTAGTGACAGTCTGGTCAGTGCTGGCCGAGGCTGCATATTCAGGAACTGTAATAGTATGCTGTATGCTGTATGGTGGTTTGAATGATAGTGGCCCCCAGGCTGATAGGTTAGAATGCTTGGTCCTCAGTGAATGGAATTGTTTGGGAAGCGTTAGGAGGTGTGACCTTGTTGGAAGAGGTGTGGCATTTTGGAGGAGGTATGTCACTGGGGGTGGGCTTTCAAAAGCCTATACCAGGTTCAGTCTGTCTCTGTCTCTGTCTCTCTCCATGTGCTCTTGGTCAGGGCTCCAGTGCCATGCCTGCCTGCTGCCCTGCTGCACACCGTGATGTTCATGGACTAACTTTCTGAAACTAAATAAGCCCCTAATTAAATGCTTTATTTTATAAATTGTCTTGGTCATGGTGTCTCCCCACAGCAATATGATTTTCTAAAGACATATACATGTTCACAACAGCTGCTGTTGGCAGACTGGTTGATAGCCCTTTGGCTCAGGCAGCTAGGACTTTTCCAATAGCTACTAATTAGGGAGTTAGATTGTTCCTTGCCCTAGGGTTTCTACTTCTTTGCAGAAAAAGTGAGTACCAGAAGGAGTACTTTTAGTAAGAACTTCGGTAACTTAATATTGACATGGATAGTGTTTTTAGTGTTCCAGGGAGAGGTGGTTGCCCTTCACCTATTGGACTCTTAAGTGGTAAATTTATTCCGAATGTCGTTGGAGTTAAGCTTAGTGCTTGTGTCCTCACAGCCCTAAGAGGCCAGGGTAATCTAATCATCACAATAATCCAAGTAAATTCAAGTTAATAGTGAGAAGTAGGGAAAGAGGGTTTGTTCAGTATGGCTACATTAGGGAGAAGGACATTGGTTTGAGATCCAGTGACTTCCCCTAGTATGTCTTCCTGCCCTAACATGAGGGTAAGGTTCAAACATCATAGTTAAGCAATGTGGTGTATTTGATACCACCTTCCCACCCTGCTCCAGTGCAGGGATCATGGACTTGGTTTGATACATATTTCTTCTCTCATGATGATCAGGACCACCTGAGCCACTAGGAAAAAAAGGGATTCCAAGCCACTGGGGATTTACCTGAAGGACATTTGCATGAGGCAAGAGGGCTGTCCTTGAGCTTTTTGTTTTTTTTCTTCTAATTTTTTTAAATTGAGCTATACTTTTTTTTTACCCCACTCCTTTTCCCTACTCCCCTGACCCTTCCCACCCTGCCTCCTGCCCCTCATGCTCCCAATTTCTTCAGGAGATCTTGTCTTTTTTCCATGTGTGTCTCTCTTAGGGTCCTCTTTGTTACCTAGCTTCTTGGGTTGTGGTCTGTAGGCTGGTTATCCTTTGCTTTATGTCTAATCTCTATGACTGAGTACATTTATATTTATCTTTTGGGGTCTGAGTTACCTCGGGATTTTTTTTTTTTTAAATTCTGTTTGCCTTCGAATTTCAAGATTCCATTGTTTTTTATTTTTCTGCTGAGTAGTACTCCATCTTATAAATGTACCACATTTTCTCTATACATTCTTCATTGAGGGGCATCTAGGTTGTTTTCAGGTTCTGGCTATTACAAATAGTGCTGCTATGAACATAGTTGAACACATGTCCTTGTATGAATGTGCATCTTTTGGGTCTATGCCTAAGATTGGATTTGCTGGATCTTGTGGTTGTGGTAGACTTGACTCCCTAGCTTCTTGAGTAACTTGGTTTGTGGGCCTTTACCATAAGGCCTGGTTCTAATTTGATGCATAGGTTTTGGTATGTTGATTTTTCAGTTTCATTTTTTGAATTTATTTTAAAAATTCTTGAGTTTTTTTACTGAGGGTTGTTAGGGAACATTTAATGTTTCATTTTCAAGCACCTGTGACTTTTACAGAATTTGTCTTCTGAGTTTGCTTTTACTTTATTATGCTCCAAAACATACTTGGTATGATTCCTGATCCTCCTGAGTGCTGGCATTACAGTCGTGAATCAATAAGCTGAGCTGTTTGCTCTCTTTTGGTTACCATCTGCCTGGAGTATTTTTCCAGCCTTTCATTCCTGGTTATGTATGTTCTTAAGACTAAAATGAGTGATGGATTTACATGAGATGAAGGAAAAATGAATGTTGGCATACCTTCTACTAATGCATTAGGGTTTCTAATACAGGTGATTTGGGGCCACAACAGGGATGCCAGATGCAGGTACAGTGTTGATAGCTGGGCAGAGTCATGGCTTATATCTTGAATGGGCTGGACCATAGTAGTATTAGATTTTATCAGGCTGTTTGGCAATTGCTTATTTCTGGAGTTCTCCACTTACTATTTCAGCCTGTGCTTGATGATGGGTAACAATTAATCATGGAGAAAGAAAATACCTACAACAGATGAGGGAAGATCACTGTACGGCCATTTCCTGGGCTTCCTTGTTACCTTTTGTTCACATCTGATCTCCTACTAGAACATAAAGGAAGAATCCTAGTGTTATTCTTTTGCTTAACTTAGAAATTTGAGAGATGGACATGGACTATAGAGAGCAAGTTTATTATATTATTATTATTACATTATAATAATGTAATAGGAGAAAGAAGGTCCATAAATTTGGTGAGACCATGTAAAAGGGTCTATGCAAAAAAAAAAAAAAAAAAAAAAAGGAAAGAAAGAAAGAAAACAAAAGGCGGAGAGGAAATCTCTGGTCTACAGGGGAAGATTATTAAGGCTCTAGAAAGTGCGAGCTGTAGGTGATTTCTCAAAAGTCTTATTCTTGTGATTGAGTACCCCAGCCCACATGTATGCCTTCAAGGAAGCGGTGTTCAGTTCCACTTTGGGTCCAGGTTTCATTTGGTGCTCATCCAGACTCCTTTGAAGTGCAACACTTCATCCTTTAATGTATGATTTCTCTCTTAAAGGTGAACATAGTGATAGCCTTCCTTCCTTCCTCATTGGCTTATTGTGATGTTTAGTAATAAAACGTTATGAAATGTATCTGCCAGTAAATAGTGGTAGTTATACTCACCTCTATCTCTGCAAGAGATGGGCTGGAGATGGCTCAGCAGGCCCAGCAGATAACAGTACTGGCTGCTCTGGCTGAGAATCCTAGGGGTTTGGATTCCATGGAGGCTCACAGCCATCTCTAACCCAAGGTCCAGGCCCGTGTGTGTGTGTGTGTGTGTGTGTTGTGTGTGTGGTGTGTTTGTGTGTGTGTGTGTGTGTGTGTGTGTGTTGGAGTATTAACTTAAGATGTGTTACATTTGTGCTGTGAAACATTTGTTTAATGATGCAGAGATGTGTTGCATTCTTTTATGTTGCATTTGTTTAACTCTGTGAAGCTGTGTTACTTTGCCTGTCTAAAACACCTAATATTGGCCTAATAAAGAGCTGAATGGTCAATAGCTAGGCAGGAGAGAGAGGATAGGCAGGGCTGCTAGGTAGAGAGAGTAAATACAAGAAGAATGAGAAGAGGAAGGAGTGAGAAAGGAGGAGAGGAGGACACTAAGGGCCAGCCAGCCAGCCAGCCAGAAGAAAGGTATAAAGAAGTGAAAAACGGTAAAAAGGCCCAGAGATGAAAGGTAGATGGGGTAATTTAAGAAAAGTTGGCTAGAAATAAGCCAATCTAAGTAAGGTTCAGCATTCATAAGTAAGAGTAAGTCTCTGTGTACATATTTGGGAGGTGGCTGGTGGGCCCCCAAAGAGAAAATAATACTAAAAAATACCACATAAATAAAATTAAAAAAAAATAAAAATAAAACACTGCTGGAGACTTACTTTGGCAGGCTTCAGGTCTCAAAGAGGTGTGTGCTGAAGGTGTGTGTGGCGGGGGGGGGTGGGGGGTGGACACTGTTTGAGGGAGAATCAGGATAGCTGCAAGCAGCATTTAATTAAAAAAAACTACACATTTTATGCTTATGTACATAGGATTAACTGGGAAACAAGGGGCATGTGAGCTTGGCTGTGACTTAGATCAGGGGTTGAGGAAGTTAGCATTGACCTTCACAAGGGGCACCAGTCATGTTAATGAAGGGCCACAAGTTCCTCTTGCTAGAGATAAGAATGATTGCTTTATCAAGCAGGAACTTTCCTCAAGCCCCCCAGGGAATGGAGAGTCTTATCCAAATGCCTGGCCTTGGGAAAAGGATTTCTGGGGAGTGGACATTACACTACATACAGTTTCTTAGTCTTACTGTGTGGGCCTGTTCCCCTCATAAGGTGCCCAAAAGGGAAGGTCCTGATGTCCTAATCTTTTCCCATTGTACTTTACCTTTCTGATTTCTCCCTATGGCCTCTGGCTTTGAATCTGAATTGGGATCTGAATTGTAGACATTTCATCCTTGGGATCAGGTGTATCTAGTAAATCACTAACATTCCTCTTCTTGCTGTAATTCGGGGGTTGTGATGGAATTCCTGGTTCCATGTGGTGGCGGTGGTTTGTTTTTGTTTTTTGTTTTTTTTTTTTCCCCAAAGAATTATTTGTTTAGAGAGAATACCGTTGTACACATTTTATCCTTTACCAAAGCACATACAAAATTCTCCAAAGGGAAAGGCATTAATACTGAGAATCATTAAAATTGAAAGTAAAAAGGTGCTGGAGAAGTGTGGTCTGCAATGTTGAAATGCTAGAACTTGACAAGCAGCAATGTTTACCATGTGGTCCATGACAAAACACATCTTATTTGTTAAAAAAAAAAAAAAAAAGTGTGAGCTGTGTAATAAAGACGTTTGTTTGGTTAAGATCATTTTGAACAGGGTAGATTTCATGATAAATTAAGAAGGTTGCTTCCTCTTAAGCCTTGGGACTAATATTAGGAAGTCATTTTTTCTTCTAGTAAATTGTAGCCTTTAAGTCAAGACACTTGTTAAATGTGTATTTGTAATCCAAACTACTCTTGTAAACTTGTTTGGTTAGTGCCACATTAGATACCAATAGAGACTGCTTCCCTGTCTAACATAGTCACTTAAATTTCTGTTTTGAGAAGTGATTCATTTGAGTACAAGATGAAAAAGTTAACTGATGTACTTGCAGATTATGTCACTTAAAACGTAAAACAAACCTGGGGACTGGAGAGGTGGCTCAATGATTAAGAGCATTTTCTACTCCTCAGAGGATCGGAGTTTTGTTCCCAGCACCCATGTCATGGCTCACAACTGCCTGTAACTCCAGCTGCAAGGTACCTGATGTCCTCTTGTGGCCTTCCCAGGGAATTGAGTATCTTAGGTAGGGTTTCTATTGCAATGAAGAGACACCAAGACTACTGCAACTTTTATAAAGGAAACTTCATAGGGGCTGGCTTACAGTTCAGAAGTTTACTCCATGGTGGCATGCAGGCAGACATGGTGCTAGAGAGGGCACTGCACTGAGAGTTCTACACCTGGATGGGCAGACAGTAGGGAGGGACATTATGCCGGGCTTGAGCGCCTGGAACCACAAAGCCCACTCCCAGTGACACACTTCCTCCAGCTAGGCCACACCCATTCCAACAAGACGGTGCCTCCCAATAGTTCCAGTCCCTGTGAGTCTTTGGGGTCATTTTCATTCAAATCACCACAGCATCTTTGAGTGGAAACCTGAGTGGATCTTGATAGGGAATTTTAATTTATCATACTGAGTATATTATGTAAGTTGTATACAGTCATGATGAAGGGCCCAGCTCCCCATTTCAGCAGCCATAACAGCCTAACACATGCTTGCCTGATGCTGCCTTGGTCACTAGGAGGTCAGATGCCTGCCTTGTGGCAAGGAACCAACCAGAAGTTAGCTGGTGATGCTATACTTTACGGCTCTGGGTGTGCTTTATGGACAAGTGCACAGTAATGACGTGTAGAGCATAGTAACCACCCTGGGAGGGCCTATGGGCCATAACAACCAGTTGGCCAATCAACACAGGGCAAGTCCTCCAAGCCTGGAGGCACACCAATCCTGAGCCTGTGCGTACCCCTAGATACCTCCTATGGTGCCCTATAAGATCTCAGTTCTGTGGCTTCTCAGAGTCTTTTCTCCGCCCTCCACCATGGTGGATGGATGAAAGGCCCGAGCTAACACTGCAATAAAACCTCATGCTGTTTTCATCAAGCTTTCGACTCCACCTTATGATTGGGGTTGCCGAGGTCCTGGGCAGAGATCCTGGGGGCCTGAGCCTCCAGGGGTCTTTCAGTGAGTATATTCAGTTCAGAGAAACTCGTGGGTCAGTTTCTGAATTGTGAATGCCAGGGAAAGAAAGAAATAGTGAAAAATTAAAAAAAAAAAAACTGTGTCCCCAAAGAAGTGATGGCAGCCAACCTCTGTAATATTGACCCCTGATCTTGTTAAAGTAGAAAAGCAATCTGGGTAGTGGGCGGGGTCATGTTAAATGGTGTCCTAATTGCTCCCTGGAGAGATGTTGAAGTATGTCATTCAGCTGTCACTTACTCAAACTCATTTGTATAGCAATGGATGGTCCATGTCCCACTTCCATCCACCGAACAAAAAAAAAGTACTGTGAGTTTACATCATCCTTTCCCACAGAGATTATGCTTTGTAGTGTGCTATTGCAATGAAGAGATGTTAATCTGCTGTTAACTTCCAGAAGTCTCATTCTGGAAACCTTTATATCTCAAGTGTCTAGACATGCCAGATGCAAATGAGCACCCCAAGAGTTTTTTAATATTTATTTTTATTTCTAAATGTGTATGTGTGCATGGTGTTCCAGTGCTAAACTATTAAACTTGTTAATAAAAGCTTGTAGTCGTAATACTTATTATTATAAAAGGTATCAAAGCAGTGATTGTGTTTATGCATGTGTCAAAACAGTGAATCTGTTGTTTTGTTTTGCTTTGCTTTTTTTTACTTTGAGAGGCCAGGATGGCCTTGAGCTTATGAACCTCCAGCCTTAGTTTTCTTAGTGCTGGAATTACAGAAATGCTTTGTCACAATGCCTACTTCCTTTCTATTTTTATGTTTATATTTAGTGCTTAGGATATGCATATATATATACATATGTAATATTGTAAAATATTTTTTTAAGTATTTAAGATGTATATCATGTAAAATTATTAGCTTCTAAGGTTAGGAGTTTTAAATCATTAAACTAGGATTACTCTTATTATAAATTTGGCTAAGTGATTTAGAGCCATGCTTTGAATCAGAAAGGCCTGGTACTAAAATGCAGTAGTCTCAGTCTCCACACCAGCACTGTTTGGTGTTGCAGCCACCTGGCAATTCCCTGGAACAGCTGCGGCAGGTAGCTAGCTGTTAAGCACATGATATCTAACTAAAGTTGACTAATTGAATTTTAAATTGCATGTAATTATATGATCAGTTAATCTCTGCACATATGATCATGGTCACCATATAGGACCAGTACTAGTTAATTTAAATTCCTAACCCCAGTTTTCTACCTTCCATGGTTGTTACAAGAATTAATTAAAATAGTCTATTTGAATCTTTTTTAACACTGTGGCTGGAACAGAATATATTCATGGAAAATGGTAGTAAAATATTGTGACACATTTTAATTTAAACTTATTTATTTTTACTCTTTTCCAGGTTTAATTATTTTTGGAAATCAAGTTCAATATTAAAAAGAGAAAGCACACATTATTGGAAGCCATTTCTACTAATTCCGATGCGTTTTAACTTATGATTTGATTTGAATACTGTCATGGGAGGAGCTGTGAGTGCTGGGGAAGATAATGATGACTTAATTGATAACCTTAAAGAAGCTCAGTACATCCGCACTGAGAGAGTAGAGCAAGCCTTCAGAGCCATTGACCGCGGGGATTACTATCTGGAAGGCTACAGAGACAATGCTTACAAAGACTTAGCCTGGAAGCACGGGAACATACACTTGTCAGCACCTTGCATTTATTCCGAAGTTATGGAAGCTTTGAAACTTCAACCAGGATTGTCTTTTCTTAACCTGGGAAGTGGAACCGGATATTTAAGTACAATGGTGGGCTTAATTTTAGGTAATTTTATTTTTGTAAATTTCTATTTATAAAGTGAGCTGAGTTTTCATGGCTTTTCATGACCTACAATGTTTGTAACTGCATCTAGTATGTCTGAATGTGTCTGTTTAAAGCAGTATAGTTTTTATTTAGGTGTAATAAAAACACACAGTTGTGATTTCCTTTTCCTAGCCCCAAGCCTAATGGTGGTCACTTTAGTTATAGTAGATACAGCAGTATGTCAGCACTTGAAATCAAGCAACTGAAGCTGGGTCTGTAGCTCAGTTGGTAGGATACATAACCTAGCATGCACAAAGCCCTGGTTTTGACTCAGTACTTCACATATCAGCATTGTGGTAGGGGAATCAGAAATCAAAGTTATCCTTAGTAACACACTACATAGTGAGTTTGAGGCCAACCTGGGAAACTTGAGACTCCCCTACCCCTTCCCCCCAAAAACAACTGGTAGGCAAGAAGCCCAGGTGTATTAGGACTATGCAAAGTGTTCTGTCTACTGATACATACTTTTTGACCATTTTATCAGAGTCCTATTTCAAATGAAAGGTAATTAATTGTCAGTCTTGGAGACAGGAGTGTGGGACTTAGATCAGATGGCCTTGTGGGCCAAAGCAAGAAACTGGGGAAAAATAACAGGAAAAGGCACATTGCAGCATATTTTGAGTCTGTTGTACCAGGCATTGATTCTGGTGTAGGTATAGAGCAGGGATCAAAAAGGACCAAGATTTTTGCCTTTGAAGAGCTTAGTGGGCACTCAAAATGAGTGCTAGAATTGTACAAGGCTCTGCAACTCAGTCAGTGTTCCCAAGAGTCATTTGAAAAACATGTTACTATTAATGCAGCAGTTGAGGTGTATGCCAAAGTTAGAGGGCTAAGACTTGTGTTAGAGTCATGCTACAGTAGTGGGGAGTAGTTGAAGGCTGCAGAGTATTGAATGGCACACATAGTCATGGTGACTCTGTCCACTGTGCTCAGGTAAACACAGTCACAGTTTGTCACTGTCAGGCATTTTCAAGCCTGAAATCTCTTTTTCCAGGCAGTGGCTTGTCCCATGCTTTCCTACTCGTGTGATTTAGTCATGGAACCTGTGATTTGTTTCATTTAAACAAGTGTGGTCTTTTCTACAACTGAATTAGTTTTTGAAACTCAGCTGGTAATGGTGTCAAATCACTTTCTTTTTTTAACCACAAAAGAGAAACTTAGATCCTTACATGGTTTGATGTTCTTTTCTGTACTCTGTTGGAAACAGTTTGTGTCTATTACTTCTGCTTAGTACAGGCTCATTGAGAAAAGGATCTCTAGGTTTTGAGACAGTTGATCTGTTTTTTTCCCCATGTTCTATCTTTCTGACACCTGCTAAAGGAATTAGTCCAATCAAAGGCAGTGTGAGGTGTGTTTCATTATTATCAGGCTGACCAGCCCCAGCCACCTGCAATAATTACCTTTTATGGCTATATGTACTACTAAGCAAACTTAACTATGTTATCTTGTTTTTTAATTCATGGCCAGGGCCAGTGTGGAGGAAAGAGACCCTTACAGTGCATTAGGTATTTTCCTCTTGGTGTCCAGCAAGCCATGGACCTGTAGTTTACTACATGGCCACAGCTACTAGATACTGCCTCAAGATGTATTTGTCATCCTGCATAATTAAAACCAAAGTACAATTGTGTTTCTTTTTATTAGAACTGTTCAATTGGTAAAAAGGGTAATACTTAAAAAGGAAGACAGAAAGAGCATGTGTGAAACAGTGCTTATAGCTAAGTGTTAATCCACACTACACCTCTATACTTTGATTTGTTTTCTATGTATTAAGTCAGGGAGGGCAAGCGCAAGAGTCACTTGGGTCTGGGGTGGTGCTTACACCACATAGCCTGTAATTCTCTGAGGCTGTGAGCTGTGTTTGGTCCTGCCCTGCAGAGCGGTCACACTTACAGAAGCCCTCTCCTCAGCTAGTGCTTACCATGGTTCTGTTACAGGGATCCAGGAAGAAGCTGGGAGAGGGCATCTTTGATTTGGTAATATGCAGTCAAGGGAAAAGATGCCCCTTGGGGAATTCTTGTCTCACTTCAGAAACTGGAGTATAGAGCATTCTTGTTTAGCAAGGGGAAGTTAGAGGGTTTTTGTTTGTTTTTTTCAGAATGTTTTTTACTATTGAAGTATACTTGAAGCAGTTACCCATAAATTTAATTTTGCCCCAGACTTGGAGAGTCGATAATATCATTTTCAATTTCAAATTCAAAATAAATTCTGTTCTGCTCACTTCTTGACTGTCTTCCCAGAGCTCAGGATTTGTACAAAGAACATCTCAGCATTGTCTTTGTTCCTGTATAATTACCTTGAAGATGGAGAGAAGAGAAAAAGAAGCCTCCCAAATCTTTTACCTTTTAAAATTGAATTAAATACCAAAGTATCACCATTACTGTTATTCTTATAACTGCTGATTCAGTTAGGGGTGGTTCCTCCCTATTCTGTTCCTTTTTGACTTGAGGATATATTCCTGTTTAACTGATAGAACCTATAATATAATGTAATGTATACATATATTTATCCAACTTAAAGATTTTTCTTTCTTAGTTTCTTGACTAATTGTCTAATAAGCAGAACTGACTGGGGGAGTTCCCAGAGTCATTCCAGGGCTGTGGATACTGACACTGTGGTTTTTGCTACAATATGTATTCCTAAAGGTGAAGCAGGCCACAAGCAGGATCTCAGCAACAGCTTCTTCAAAGGGACTAGCTAGTTCAGGTGTGTGCTGCCATCCTGTTTGGTCTACACGCTCTTATCACGGGATGCTAAATGATCCTTAATCAGAATGCTTATACTGCCTTTGCCCTTAGATGCTCACACTCTGTTTTCTCTCTGTCTTTGTAAATGTGCATGTTCTCTCCTGCTTCCTCCTGCTTTAATCAGGTGTAGTTTATGTACTGGAAAGCATAGTATTTTCCCCCTTTATTTTATGCATATAAGTGTTTTGTCTGCATGCATTTTTGTGCACCACATATGTGCCTGGTATCTTTGAAGCCCAGAAGACGGCATTGGATCCCCTGGAACTGTCATTATAGATGGTTATGAGCTGCCATGTGTGTGGTGGGAATGAATTCAAAGAGCAGTAAGTATTCTTACCCAAGCCATCTCTCTAGCCTCGATTTTTACCCATTTTTAAGTCACTGACTCAAGGGTTGTAAACTTTACCATGAGTTAATCTTTAAAAACCTGTTATATTCAATAGTATCCACTCTCGGTTCCCACCATAGCCTTGGCAGCTAGTTGTTCCTACATAATTGCCTTTCTGGGCCTTTATTAGCAGTGGGATCACACAGTGTTCTTTTGCATCTTATTTCTGTCACCAAGTCGTAGTTTCACAGTTCACATGCTGGAGTCTGTGACTGAGTAACAAGTGTCACTGCATTTTTTTTTTTCTTTTTATCAATTCACAGTCGACTGGTGTTAGAGCTACTGTTTTTGGCTGTTTGATAGTAATGCTGTGGGAATCCTGTAGGAACTCTTGTGTGGAAGGTTTCTCCCATGTAGATCTTAGAACTGGAATTGTTGGGCTGAAGGTAAAATTATATTTGCCTTTTAAAGAAATTGCCAGACATAAAATGTGGCCTCAGTATTTTACATTTCTGCCAACATGGTATGAGGTTTTGGTTTCAGTGTTCTATCTATGTCAGTGGTCTTGTATTTTCATATCTGACAGGTATGTATCAGACTTACGTCCTTGGGTATGCTATACATGAGTTTACTCGACCACTGAGCTATGCCTTTATTCTGAGACTCTGAGTCTATTTATCTTTTAGTAACCATCTAAGTGGATGTGAATCATCATCTCTTTGGAGTTCCAGTTTGGCACTTTCATAATTAATGAAGTGAACATCTCTTCAGTACTAGTTGGTTATTTGCATAGCTTTGATGTAATGTCTGTGCAAAGCTTTCCCCTATCTGTTGCATGTTATTATAATCATTTGTATTCTTTTATGCTTTGAATGTAAGCATTTATTAGCATAGGATTTTGTTTCTTCAGGTTTTTGTAAGGACCTCTTCAAAGTGGTCTGTCCCATTCCTAGTGAGATAGAGAGCAAATTCTGCAGATGTTATGTTTCGTACTAAGGGAAATTCTGTTTTCTGCACTAAGCATTGTTTTTTAGTCTTGATCCTCTATCCTATGTTTTAAAGGATTTCTGGCGGGGGCAGGGGGGTTGCTGGAAAGATGGCTCAGTGGTTAAGAGCACTGACTGCTCTTCAGAGAACCCAGGTTCAATTCCCAGCACCCACATGGCAGCTCACAACTGTAACTCCAAGATCTGACAACCTCACACAGATACACATGCAGGCAGAGCACCAATACACATAAAATAAAAACAATTTTTGTGAAAGAACAGGTTTTTGTCTTTTTAGCCATTGTAAAGACAGTTCTTGATAAGTGACTTTCTTTTGGTTGTGAACAAATTTCTTGAGAATTTTTTTTTCTCTTAATCGCTTCTTCACTGTTTTGTCTTATGTTAGCATCTGTGCCTCTTGTTTTCTATCCTAACACTCTTAATTGAATTATTAACATGATTTTTTTTAAATTTAAAAATTAGTTTTCAGCTGGGCGTTGGTGGCATACGCCTTTAATCCCAACACTTGGGAGGCAGAGGCAGGCGGATCTCTGTAAGTTTGAGGCCATCCTGGTCTCCAGAGCGAGTGCCAGGATAGGCTCCAAAGCTACACAGAGAAACCCTGTCTCAAAAAAACCAAAAAAAAAAAAAATTAGTTTTCAAAGAAGGTTTCTTTCTAGCATTTTCTTTTCTTTCTTTCTTTTTAAAGATTGATTTATTTATTATGTATGTAGTGTTCTGCCTACGTGCCAGAAGAGAGCACCAGATTGATTACAGATGGTTGTGAGTCACCATGTGGTTGCTTAGAATTGAACTCAAGACCTCTTGACCCCTGAGCCTTATCTCCAGCCCTCTTTCTGGCATGTTCATACCTATTTCCTTTTAGTTGATTTCCAGCCCACGCTCCTGCCTTTTCTTTTCTCACTGTGCATTTTTACCATTGGCATTTCTCTTCACTTTATAATCTCCTGTGTTCTAGTGTCTTCTACTCCCCGCTTAAAGCCTCAATTTTCCTGTCTGATAGACAGGATTTTAGAGCCTATATTCTCCTACCTAGATGCATAGATGTAACAATTATAAACTAAGAGCCACCTGTACAAGAGAACACAGTATTTCTTACTGATCCTGGGTTACCTTGCTCTATACTTTTCCCAGTTTTATCCATTTTCCTATAGATTTCATTTTTCTTTACAGTTGAATACTATTCCATTGTATGTACCACACGTTTATCATCTGTTTATAAGTTGATGGAGGTCTAAGTTGGTTCCATTTTCCTGCTTTTGTGACTAGAGCATCAATGACTGGAGATGTGTAAGTGTCTCTAGTAGCATCTGGAATCATCCGGGCTTGTTATTGCTGCTACCTCTAAAAGTGGGTATGCTGGTGATGTTCTTAATGGTTATTGCTGCTGTCCTTCACAGTAATAATAGCAGCAACGAATATATAGATAGCATATCATGGAATAATTCATTTTCAGAGTAACTGCTTCTTCAGTTTTATGACATTAAACATTGTTACAAAGTGTGAGGAAATCGCCTTAGTGATGGGTGCTGGGAATTGAACCTGTCCTCTGGAAAAGCAGTTAGTGCTCTTAACCTCTGTGCCATCTCTCCAGTGCAAAGTTTTCTAAATGGTTCACCTGACTATCTTTGGGATTAACATCTCCCCAACCTGGATCATCTACATAGCAAATGGACCTTTTTTGCTTTTTTGCCAATTCTTCGGAGATTTGTTTGGTTAAATTTAGTCATAAACCCCATGTGTACTGCTTTTGTGACCCCTCCCATGAGTGCAGTGCTTTTATAGCCTCCAACCCCCATGACTTTTGTAGCCCTGTGAATGCAATGCTCTTTTTCTTTTCTTTTCTTTTCTTTTCTTTCCTTTTCTTTCCTTTCCTTTTCTTTTCTTTTCCTTTCTTCTTTTTTTTGGGGGGGATGGAGCAGGGGGGTTGGTTTTTTTTGAGAGGGTTTCTCTCAGGCTGGCCTTGAATGCACAGAGATCCATCCACCTGCTTCTGCCTCCAAGTGCTACCACCGTGGCCTGGCAAATGCAATGCTTTTATAGCTCTCATGAGTTCAGCGCTTTCTTGGCCCCTATGAGAGTAGTATTTTTGTGACCTCCCCCACCCCCATGAGTTCAGTGCCTTTTTGGCCCCTATGAGAGTAGCGTTTTTGTGACTCCCTCCATGAGTTCAGTACTTTTGGTGTCGTTTGCAGACCTTGTGCAGAGGAGCAGAGATACTGAGTCCCTGTTGTGTGTTCTAGCAGAAGTGTATAACAAGGCAACCTCTCTTCTCTTACTTTTGTTGGCAAGAAATTGCATTGTAGGCTGGAGATGACTCAGAGGTTAAGAGCACTGGCCGCTCTTTCAGAGGACAGGTTCAATTCCCAGCAACCGGATGGTGGCTTATGACCATCTGTAATGAGATTTTGTGCCTTCTTCTGTCATGCAAGTGTACATGCAGGCAGAATACTGCATATATAATAAATAAATAAATCTTTAAAAAGAAAAGAAAAGAAACTGCATTGTGCAGAGACTGGTGAGCAGAGTTTCAATCTTAAATATGGCACCAGTCCCTGGGGCTCTTAGGCAAGTCACATTCTGAGCTCATTTTAACTGTAAAATGAAGTGAATTCTACCAGGATGAG
Source organism: Cricetulus griseus (assembly GCF_003668045.3). NCBI lineage: Eukaryota > Metazoa > Chordata > Mammalia > Rodentia > Cricetidae > Cricetulus > Cricetulus griseus. The sequence continues at coordinate 160,060,810 of NC_048595.1, forward strand.
ATTTTAGTATGTAAGATTGTAACTTATCACACACACAGAGTGTCTGTCCCCTGGGGACAGTGGTTCAGTTTTATCAGACTTTACAGAACATAACTGCCAGAACAAAGTAGATACTTTCAGAAAATTATTGCCCTTTTGTATCCGTGTATGAAAGGATTCGTGAGCCAGTCTAGTAGTATCTAAGCTCACAGATGTAGTATTGCTTCTTCCCCTGTGGTTCAGTTGTCCTCAGGCTGGGTTCAATGCTGGGCTGAATAGGTCAAGTAGAGGCTGAAGTTGATTGTAATCCACAGACATGCTTGCTCTGCTGGGAGGTTTTTGTCTTCTCTGGAACCGGTCTTCACGTTCTGTTTGAGTCTGCCTTCCGACAGTCTCTCTCTGTGTGTGTGTGTGTGTGTGTGTGTGTGTGTGTGTGTGTGTGTGTGTGAGTGTGACAGAGACAGAGACAGAGAGACAAATACACACACACACACACACACACAGAGAGAGAGAGAGAGAGAGAGAGAGAGAGAGAGAGAGAGAGAGATACTCATGCAATCTATTGTGATAACATTCACTGTTCTACCCTCCCTTCTGCTCCGTTGAGCCCCTTCTTTCCATTTCCTCTCTCTTTCTGAGTTTGTTTCTCATTGTTTTTTTTCTTTTTTTCCACACTGAGTTTAATTATTGTTAAGTGTGTGAGCACAGTAGGATCTATTTACCTGTGCATGGGTGACTTACCAGTGGCTACAGCACTGAAGAAAATGATAGCCATCCCCTGCTAATAACTCGTCAGAGAGGTTTGGGGCCAAAGGAGCACTATCCTCTCCCTCATCCATAACATAATGGTGATGAGAACAGTCATACATATATCTTATACAGGCATCCACAGCTGCTGTGTGTTTATGATTGCCAGGGGCAGGACATGTCCTGAAGGCAGGGTTTCATAACACCCGCCCCCATCCCCTTCGATGTCTGATTTCCAGATCTCCGTCTGTTGTTTTTGTAAATGCTTTGTCCTTTTTAAAAAACTTTTATTTTTTATTTTTTGGCTTTGGACTATACTGAAGGATGGCTTTCTCTTTTGTTTTGAGTATCTTTGAATGTGAAGAATCCATGAATTTCCACAACTTCAGGTATACCTACCCAGGTCGGGATGTGGTCTTTGGAGAGTACTCACAATCTTCATCCTTACACATGTAATCCACATCCTATACCTTCTTCAGTGTACACAAGAAATTACCCTATCCTCAGCTCCTTCCCTCAATTCTTCTCCACAGAGCACGAAAGTCTCATTATATTCTTTTCATCCTGTCCCCTTTCTTGGGGAAAGGTGCAGTTTTCTTCTCAGCTACTCAAGGCAGAGACTTGAATATCAGCCTCTTTAATCTTAGGCAGTTGAGGAGGCAGCAGACTCGTTTCTAGGGCTCAGAATTCCAAAGTGTCAAAAACCTTGCTTTGAAGTAGCTTCCCTTTTCTTCCATTTGCTTCAATGACCTCCCTGCTTCCCCAGTAACATGACATCCCAAGGATATCTTGATTTTTAAATGATATTTATGTGATGGATGTCTATAGGAATGATAGTTGACTTGAAGTGAGAAGAAAAAATCTTTTAGAGATAAAAAGAAACTAATCTATTTAAAGCATTTTCTACTAGATTAGCTCCGAGTCTAATATATTCATTTGTAAGCTGTACTTACTTTGTCATTTATCATGCCTTCATGAAGTGTTTACATTAGATCATATGCCAGCTGCTGAGAGTGCCCTAGAGAGAACCATAGCAGTGCTCATTAGCTGTTCTTCATTCTGCTCAGCAAATCCACGTTGCTAGCCATAGCTGCCTTCAGGTGCATTAATGTGAGGTGGGCATTGTAGTGGTTCCTGTAATCCCAGCACAGATCAGGAGGGTTAAAGTTCAAGACCAGCCTGAGCTTCATTACAAGACCCTGTCTCACAGAAATGGAAACTAGCCAATGAAAATGAATTTGGGGGAAATTATTTTGTTAAAAATAATTTGGATCAAGATCTGAAGTGGCATAAATTGTGTATGTAAGATAGAGGCAGGAAAATCATGAATTTAAGAAAATCCTTAGTTACATAGCACATTTCAGAGTTCAAAGCCAGCCTGAACTACGAGACCAAAAACAACAACAACCAAAAACAAAACAAACAAACAAACAAACAAACAAACAAAAACTCATGAGGCACTGTCTTAAGAAGCAATTACTAAAGTAAAAGTTAAAAAAAAAAAAGTAGTTATATCCCTAGACTTAGAAATGAGTTTGTTGCTTTCAAGATGTTACTGGCCAGGTCTAGAACCTTTTCATGAGGCTGTTCCCAAACCTAGGAGAGAATTAAGTGTCTCATCTTCTGAATCACTAAACTATTCAGGACAAGACTTAGGACAAGTTGGCAGTAGCTGTCTCTTAATCAGTGTTAGACAGCATGTGAGGGACTTGGCGAAGCACACACACACCCCTATCTATATTATTTGGTTTTATTGGGTAGGAAATAGTCCATGTAGTCTAGGTTGGCCTTGAGTGTAGCAAGCTTGCTCATTGGACTTTCTTTGGACCACCAACCTGCAAATAATGACGCAGAGACTTATTATTATGAAAGCTTGGCCTTTATCTTAGGCTTGTTCCCAACCAGCTCTTATAACTTAAATTAACCTGTTTCTATTAGTCTACATTCTGCCACATGACTGCTTTCCTGTCTGCCATTCTGTATGCCCAACTCCACAGTGTCTCGCTGGCATCTCCCTTGCATGCCTGGATTCATCCAAGTTCTTCTCTATGTCTATAAGTCCTGCCTAACTTCTCCTGCCTAGCTATTGGCCATTCAGCTCTTTATTAAACCAGTCAGGTGCGTTAGGCAGGCAAGGTAAAAAGCAACACATCTTTACACAGTTTGTTCAGATATCCTGCAACATGTTTCCCCCCCCCTTTTTTTTTTGTCTAAATAAAGAGGAAAGTTTGACACAGTAGAGTTATGTACAATAAGAGCAATTATCAAGTAAGGATTGCATTCAGATTGTCCAGTCCATTTGTATTTGTCAAATTTGGAGAAACTATTAATCTGTCCTATCTTGATGAGTCCAGAGTTTTATATCTAAACCACTTTCCATCATAACTTGTATTACCAGCCTAAAAATATCCTTAGACCTTAAAACATTTTCTTAAACAATTTAAGCTTTTGTTTATCAACCTTATAAGCTTTACATCTCTTTTGTAGATTTCTTTTCTAAATTTAGTAACAAAGAAATGTTTAACTCGTCTTCAATATCATCAGAGATCCAAGAAGGATAAAATATTACCTGAGTAAACAGGAAGTGCAGAGCAAACAATGCCCCAACCTATAGAAGTGACAGAGACATCTGACTGCTAGGTCCCCCAAGGTTCTTCTACAACGTTGGAGCATTCATCTTCAGTCTGCAGGTCTAGAATATCTAGAATATCTGGCACACATTTTGTGAAGCAGGGATTTTGAAGGACTGTCCTTCCATCTTGGCAAAGTGTGTCCTTTGTTCAGTTTAAGTTGAGGCAAGGCAAGTTTTTTTTTTTTTTTTCCCCAGTGGCAAACTTTGGCACGTAGAAAGCAAAGTCCATGTGGAGGTTCTTTTATGCCCATCATCTTCTCAGAAGTAGATTGGTGCTGCTAGGAGCAGATGTATCTCATTGACGTGAAAAGCCTTGTTACTAAAACATCTTAAATGCCATATTTTATTGATCTCTGAAGTGTTTGAAGACCACCTATCTAAAATATGTTTGACCTTGAAAACCTACCTTACATGACTACAGGTTTGATTGGTATAGATGACCAACTACTAACCTGAATTTCTTAATTATCCTAAATAATTTGCAATAATAGTTTTTAAGGACTAGAACATTACATTTTTAAATGAGCTACATAGGTACAATACCTTAAATAAAAGTAGAAACATATATACAGTATCTTCCAACAAAAATAATCTTAGAATTATATTAGTATACAAAAACTCATTAAAGAGAGAATGTGTGTGTGTGTGCCACATGCATTACTTTAGCCTGAGCAGACCGCACCCCAGAGGATGGCCTGTCTTCAGCAGGACCCAGGCCTGGTGGCTTTAAACAGGTCAAGTTTTGCCTGCTTTTAAGTTCCCAGGTTATTCCTGTGCCATCGTGACTGAGAACTATATTTTAGGTTATAGTGCTTACCAGGTCTGTAAGTGGAGATTGCAGCACATCATAATTTTTCATGGTTTGTTACCTGTCCTACACTTCATAATAAATGAGGCTCTTTTAAGTAAACAGTGGTGGATCCTCAGAACTCCTTTCAGAGTGAAAAATCATTTTCAGGAAGTGGTAGACTAATTCTAGGTTGCTCTGTGGGGATGAACAACCATGCAGTGCTGTTGTTTGGCATTAGTATTCTTAGCTAAACTTGTAGGTCTCATCATTTCTACCTTTCAGTTCTTCCACGGATGTATTAGGAAGTCCTTTTGTCTGGGCTGTGTTCTGTGAATTAGCTTTCTGGAAAAATAGTTACTGTATTTTACCTAGTGTTACTGACCTTTACATGTGCAATTTAATTATTGACTAACTGTTGTATAAATGAGCTAGTTAGGGCTAGATACAGTTGTTAAAGGAAGATAATTGACCTTTAGAGTTTATTGTATTAGAATTTTGTTACATTTGTTATTTATGGTAAATGAGCTTTAGGCAATCTTAAACATAATTTCTAATATATAGAATACCTAGATATTTCTTAGTAACTCTTATTTGTTTCAATAAACTGACTCTCTCCCTATTTTCTCTTTAAAAGTTAATTGTTAAAGGTTGCATCAACTGTTAGTATTCTCTCTTTAAGACTGTATATTAGTAATGGAAGCCTTAATTATTTCATAGAAATCTTTCTTCCTTGGCTCATGTGAATAAATAACATAAAGATGTATTAAATACAAAATCACATTTATATTTCATCTCATGTTCTGTTTCTTTTTTCCCCATTGGCAACTTGTACTGTTGTGCTTGTATATGGTAATACTTAAAAAAAAATCTAAATCCCCCCCCCATTTCTTTTATTCTCACCTTCCTTTCTTCTGTGACAGGATCTCACGTAACCCATGTTGGCCTTGGCTTATAGCTAAAGATGGCCTTGAACCATGAGTTGCTTTAACATTTTGTGTGAGGGTGAGGTGAGGTGCGTGTATACCATGGCATGCTTGTAGTGGTCAGAAGCCTCGGTTGTTGGTCTTCACTGTTCCATACTGTTTGAGGTAGGATCTGTCTTGTTCATTGATGCATAGCCAGATAGTTGGCCTGTGATCGAGCTTCTGGGGTTCTTGCTCTGCCTTCCATCTTCAGTAGGAACACTAGGATTGCAGAAAAGCTAAAGAGTCTGGACCTAACATGGGTTCTAGGGATTCAGAAGTGGTTCTCCACACTTGCCCAGCAAACACTTTACCTATTAACTATCTTCTCAGCCCTAGCCTGTTGCTTTTGTTGATGGGCTATGCATGCATATGGGGCAAAACACGTTTTAATGGTGTACAGTGATGAGCTGGTCCTTCCTACCCTGGATCTTTCAGTTCCTTTTCAGAAGCAGCTGGTGGTGCCTTTACAGTTTCCTGTGTCTTATTTTCCTGTGGTTCTCTTTCTGAAGACATGACAAAGGAATTGTGACTATCAGCACCATCCCACGTTCATGAAAACTTCACATGTTTAGTCAAGAGTGCACTTTCTGAATCTAGTAGCATTGCTATTTCAGCACTGCCTGTTATTTTTTGTCATTATTTTTAAGTGCGCACGCGCGTGCGTGTGTGTGTGTGTGTGTGTGTGTGTGTGTGTGTGTGTGTGTGTGTGTGTGTGTGCGCGCGCGCGCCTCTGGGTATGTATATGAAAATACAGGTTTCTGTGGAGACCGGAGTTGTCAGATCTCCTTGAAGCTTGAGTTATAGGGTTGAGAACTGCTCACCATGGGTGCTGGGAACTGAACCTGGATCCTCTGCAAGAGCAACACATGCACTTGGCTATCTTGGAACTTGCTCTGTAGACCAGGCTGGCCTCGAACTCACAGAGATCTGCCTGCCTCTGCCTCCTGAGTGCTGGGATTAAAGGGGTGCCCTGCTTTATTAATGTATTTTATCCTTTAAAATTACTTAAGATTTAATGGTTTCTTGATTATTAGTTGATAAAGATATGCTTCCATGTTACTTTAAAATAAAACAATTCCATTTTAAAACATGTCTGCATTAGCTATTATAGTGTATTCTCTGTATATTTATGTTGTTTGTGAAAATAGTCCTCAATATGTTATTATAAAATCAAACAAAATACCTTTTGTGTATGGTTTGCTATGTAGTTGAGGCTTCAAACTTCATCTTGTAGCCCCAATCTCTTGAGTGCTAGAGTTACAGCTATACCAACCCACCCTCTACTCCTGAAATTATTAACTGTCTTTTATTAAGATGATACAAAAAACAAGTTGGGTGAAGAAACATTAAGAAATTTCCTTAAGATGGGTTGGAGAGATGGCTCAGTGGCCAAGAACACTGGCTGCTCTTCCAGAGAACCTGTGTTCATTTCTATTACCCACATGGCAGCTCACTGCTCTCTAGCTCCAGGGGATCTGACATTCTCACACAGATGTGCATACAGACAAAAGAGCAATGCACATAAAATAAAAATAAATAAAAAAGTTTTTAAGAATGCTGAAAGTGGTGCATACCTTTAGTCTCAGCACTCGGGAGGCAGAGGCAGGCAGATCTCTGTGAGTTCAAGGCCAGCCTGGTCTGCAGAACAAGTGCCAGGACAGGCTCCAAAGCTACACAGAGAAACCCTGTCTGGAAGGAAAAAAAAAAAGAATGCTGAAAGTAGGTGAAATGGCCTTCCCCAGGGAAAAGCACACCGAATGGATATTCAGATATTCAGTGCCAAATGCTCAGCTCTGAAAACATACATACAAGTAACATTATGTAAACTGAGGTTATGTTATGTATCTAAGAAAATACATAACTTTAACTGAGAAGCTGCCTGTCTTTGTCCATTTGACCTAGTCTCAAGTCTAGACTCTTGTGTAAATTAGGCAGCTTGAAATCTGAATGGGAACCCTCATTTTCAGATTCTTTGCCTTTGCATTTGGCTTTATATGAACTATATAGAATGCCAGCAATATTTTTGTTCATGTCTTATGTATGCAGCTATAATTTTTTGCATAAAATGTATGAAAAGTATAATGAAAATCTTAATGATGGTACGTTTCTTTTAGATTTTACCTTAGTGGATCATAAAAGGTAGAAGCAAAATGAGATTAACTTGGTGGAACAATGTTTTCCCCACTATGAATTATTAAGTGATTGTAGTTTGATGTTAATCTTTTAATTTTAATTTTTAATAATTATTTTGAGTTAAAAATGAAAATGGTACTTGAAAGAAGCAAGTGGCAGATGTAAGTTCTCCCATATGTATAGACAGATCAGGAGGGCAAGGTAAAGACTACTTCAAACAATTTCAACTACTGACAGCTGTCGAGTTAAAGTGCCATTTTCTGACAGGTGGAGGAAAACGCCAGCCAACACTTTTCTTCTCACCAGGTTCAATTATAGGTGACTGTTTACAAGGCAGCTCTAACTTGAACTAGCTTTAAAGCAAATGCTCATATTATTATTTCATCGTGTAGATTGCACAAGGCCATTTTCATGTATATGATTGATATACTTTAAGTGCATTCGCTTCTTTATCTACTTGACTTCCTTCTGAGCTTTTAAGCTGAATTTTCCCCCACATGTATTCATTCCTTTGGAAACTGAATTTCTCAAGATGCTCAGATCGAGTGTGTTAAAGAGTGACATTACCATGTAGAGGATTCTATGAATAATTTTGGGAGGAGGTTTTTGTTTTTTAAATGAATCTTCAATTTGCCGTCTATAGTATTAGGGAGTATTAAATGATGAACTCATGTTTCATTTTCCAGGTGAAAACTTACCAGTTTATAAGAAACAGAAAAGAAGTGCTTAGGATTGCTTCACTTTGTTCACTTTTAAAGCATAGTATTTCAGGTTCTGCAGCATGGTGATGTACTCCCATTACTTGAGAGGTAGTGACAGTACCAGCTCACAAGATCATTCTCCATTGCATAACAGTTCAGTGCCAACGTGGGCTTTACACCCATCCTTGTGTCAGCATCCCCTCCCGTCTCCCAAAACAAAACTCCCCCAAACTAGAAAAAAGGAAGTCACAATGTTATGTTTGCTGAGTCAAATTCTCTTTCGATTAAAGTTTAGTACCTAAATACATTTTGTAGGTAGGAATCAATTTTCCTTTTTTAAAACAACTAAATATAATATTATAGAAATCTAGCATGAGAAAGTGTTATATGCATTTGATATTTGGGTTGAAGACTGAGTATTTTGTTTCAGTGGTTTTTTTTTTTTTTTTGTACTCTTGGAACATATAAATTTGGTCATTGTAGTTGACTTTTTCTTGTGACTTTAGAGTTTTTAGTGGTTAATAGAGACAAGTCTGGTATGGATTGTATTGTGACAGACCGTAGAGGACACCTCCAGTTACAGATTCCATAAGGAAAATTAATAATCTGGGTACAGTAGCACACACCTTTAATCCTAGCACTGTAGAATCAGAAGCAGGAGAAGCTCTAAATTCAAGGATAATGGGAGCTACATAGAGAGACTCTGTCTCCAAAACGACAACAAGAAGAAAACACAATCTCCATAGGAAATCCCTCGGATTACAGTAAGAGATTGTAGAACATAAAACATGGCTGGCTGCATTTCAGACAATAAAGAGAACTTGTGTCATCAGCTACAATCAGGGTTTCCTTTGTGAGGATAGTGGGCACACAGGATGAGTAGTAGTGGTAACGTTAGAAAATGCCAAGTCCTAGATCATATTGAGTAAGTATCATTGGGACCACTGAGAAAGCCTTCCCCTCCAGCCCTTTTCTGAGGAGGTCTCTCCTGCCGTCATCACATGATGTGAAAAGCATGAAATTTGCTGGAACTCCTACCTGCCCATCCAAGAACCACCAGATTTTGAATACAGGATAAGTGAAGACTTGGGTCTTCATACTTTAGCTGCTTGTATATTTCCCCTTGCTACTCGGGAAGTGGAGGCAGGAGAACCAAAAGTTGGAGACTAGCCTGGCCTACATAATGACTTGAGTAAGCTAGTTAGCAAAGCAGTGGGCTGGAGGTACAGAGAGCTGACTGGGACAAGGTCCAATTCCAGTTTCAGAACTGCAAAGCAACACGACCACCCCTTAAACCTGGGGATATGGAATTATTTGACCATAGGGACCTGTAGGTTTTGACCTTATAATCTTTCTCTCACTTCAATGCTTGCTCCCCCTTTCTCTTCACAGAAAAGGTAAATTCCACCCCTCCTCATTACTACATCAAAGCAATGTAAACAGGTTTGCAGTCAACACAATCCAGCTAGTACATGTTTGCATGTTTCTTGAACTCTTTTAATGCTACTCTATAGATAAGTGCACAGAAGTTAGAACTCTGGGAGCACATCATTAATATTTTTGTAAAAAAAAATGCTGCTACAATTACAGGTCCTTTTGGAATAAATCATGGGATTGAACTTCATTCAGATGTGGTGGAATATGCCAAGGAAAAACTGGAGAGCTTCATCAAAAATAGCGATAGCTTTGATAAGTAAGTATTTATACCTATAGTTTTGGTGAGAGAGCAGTTAATGAATATGTGTAGTATGCCTGTTCTTGAACAGTATCAGCTTATTGATTCTAGTTAAATGAATACAGCTGAAATCTGTATGCTATGCAGTGAGAAAAAATAGGAAAATTTAACATGTAATTTTTTAATTAAATTAGATAATCTGTGGTTACTAATCTTTCACTTATTAAACGTCACATTGGTATCCTATGGAGAGAAAACACAATGTTTGTGCTCACAGTACTTTGCTGTAACTGGTTTTAAAACTTTTGGGTAGTAGTTTAACAGTCTGTCCTCTGTTTGTACCTTAATTTGTATGTCAGCATATAAGGTCCCTCTTTACAGTTTTCAGTTACTTCATAATAATTACTGCAAAAATACATCTGTGTGTGTCACTATGGGATTGTGTTTGAGATAGCCCTTTTATTGAACTGTATATGTTGAACCCAGGCTTCCCTTCTCAAGACATACTACCTAGGTGTTGATACTTGACCAGCAGTGAAAGTGAAGATTTGAATTGTAACCACATTGAAATTGTGCCTTGACAATTTTGTGGAACTAGGGCTCTTATGCTTGAATTAGAATAAAGCCCATAAATTGAAAGTCCACTATGTGTAGGACTTTGGCATGTCATTTTTCTGTATAACGTGCACAAGCTTAGAGCACAGTCACTATATAACAAGGTTTCAACGTAAAAATTGACCCACTCCAGCTGTGAGTGCTTGCGTGCGTGTGTGTCTTGGGCAAGGTGCTTCTGGGCCACCAAATGGGGTTTCAGCTTGAGAGAGCACACCTAGGAGAGAGTTCCAGAAGCCAAGAACACCCTAAATGTCTTCTAGCATGTATTCCTTTTCTGCCCCTTTGCTCCTTTCCTTGCCCTTTCATTTCTGTCTCCTTCGTTGTTGTGGGTTTGTGTCTGTGCTGGTGTGAATGATGCTTGAACTAGTTGAAGAACACAAAGCTGAGACTCCTGGAATTCAGGCAGCTTTTGTGCAACACAGGTGTGACTGCAGCCGGATTATTCAGCACTTGTGCACCAGAGGTGTGGCTGTAGTCTATTATTCAGCATTTCACAAAATGTGTATGAGTGTTTTCCTAAATATTTTTGTGTGCACCCATGCATGCCTGGTACACAAAGAATTCAGGAGAGGATGTCAGATCCCTTGGTGCTGGAGTTACAGACAGTTGTGAGCTACCATGTGGGTGCTGGGAATCCAACCCCAAGAGTAGCAAGTAAACTAAGTCACTAAGCTATCTCTCCAACCCCTGAACTACTTTTCTTTATGAATATTTAACACTTAATTCATACTCTCAACCATTTTCAATTATCTACTGCATTTACTAAAAAAAAAAAAACCCACATTTAACAGAAATTGAAGTTTTTTTAGCCCAAGTTATATAATAAGAAATTGTAGTTATACTTCAAAATCTGTTTGTCTTCATTGTTTTTCTTCTCTTTAATGACTAATGTGCTTGCTGAATCTTAAGATGTGGGCAAGATTAATTTTTATGTATTATTGGGATTTTTCATGTTGTTTGATTGCCTGTAAAATATGTGTTTTGATATTGAAACTTAATCTGACCATAAGAACTTTTTGAATACATTTAACTTAGAAAGTGTAAAGGAAATATTAACAAAGGCTCAAAATCTACAGCAAGGTCTGTTACATATTATTAATATATTTCATGTGTTGATACATGAAGGTTCCGTTTCTAGTCATTAATCAGAACAAGGAAGACTTGAGTCACTAAACAAGTGGTTCTAGATAAAAGTAAAATATGATTTCAATAATTTTTATTTTGTATAGTTTGTTACTTTATAACAAATCAGTTTAAAGGCTATTTAAATGTCTCATTTATTATTTAATGGTGTGTGTGTGTGTGTGTGTGTGTGTGTGTGTGTGTTATATACTTGTTCATGTGAGTGTGGGCATGGAGGTGTGTGTATGTGTAGAGGCCAGAGATTGATGTGGGATCTCTTTCCTACATCACTTCTTATCTGTATTTTTTAGACAGGATTTCTCACTCAAGTTGAAGCTCATCTACTCAGCTAATTGCCTGCTGCCATGCCAGACTTTTTACATGGTTCTGGGGGTACGAACTCAGGTCCCCACTTGCATGGTAGGCATCTCATCCACTGGGATACATACCTCTATAGCCCTTTGTCTCTCAAAAGAATTTTTTTAATTGCTGTTATAAATGTTTTTAAACTAAGTCCTGAAATGATCTGTAACAGTCAGTGAAGTTATCTAAATGCTTCGCTGTGACATTGAATGGCTTTGCTATTCCTTATAACCATTAACTAGCTGTTTAGCACAGTTACCAAAGTGTTACCGCTTATTTTGAAAACATTTTTATGTTAATCCATTCAAAAGAAAGACAGTTGGGGCAATTTTTTTTATTTTACTTCTTAGGCCTTGGTATTATAGTCAGATTTCTATTGCTGTGATAAACACCATGGCCAAAACGAACCTGGGGAAGAAAGGGATTATTTCTGCTTACAGTCCATCACTGTAGGTACTCAGGCAGGAACTCAAGGCAGGAACCTGGAAGCAGGAACTGAAGGAGAGGCCAAGGAGGGCTGCTTACTACCTTGCTCCCTGTGATTTGCTCAGTCTGCTTTCTTATACAACTCAGGACCACCAACCTAGGGGTGGCATTTTCCACAGCAGTAGGCTGGGCCCTCACACGTCAATCATAAATCAAGAAAATGCCCCATAGACCTGTTGAGTGGAGACATTTTTCAGTTGAAGTTCCTTCTTCCCATATGACCCTAGCTTATGTCAGCCTGACAAATTAATCAGAACAGGTATAAAATATTACTTACTATTCAATTTCACATTGCAAATGGGTCTAGAAGAGTGGCTAGTTCTAGAAATTTGTTTCATTTTGCATAAAGTAACAACTAGTAGGAAGTAATCAGAGTTGATTGGTTATTCATTGGGTTAGTGCTTTATTCTTTTTACATAATTTAGTTTTGGTAATCAGTTAGAGGATATGATATTTTTCTTCCTGTCATTTGTATTTTAATGATCTTTTACTCTATTTCTTTAATATCTGGGATATTATTCCTACTTTCTCTCAATTAAGAAGTATGAAAACATTTTCAAAATGTAAAGTTCCTCTTCTAAGCAGTTTCATATTTAATAGTGGATAGAGGTATGAAGACATACATTAATTATTAACAAAATTGTTCTTTTTGTAGTCCACAGCCTTCTCATCCACTCCTTCCTTCAAAAATGTTGCTGTGTTGTGTATGTTTTAAGCTACATTTTAAAGGTTTCCTTATATATGTCTGCTGGAGGTCAGGGTGAACACTTCACCAAGAGAGCTGCTAACTAACCAGTGTTAGAAAATGGAATTCATGATATAGAAATACAAGTGTGTGTGTTTGTATGTGTGGTGTGTACAAAGTAGGGGCCTCATGTCTTAAATCATATTTGTTCTTTGAATTAAAGAGTTCTTAATGTATGTCTGTTGAGCTATGTCAGCACTGCAGGAACATGTGCATGGCTCAGTGCAGCTCCTCAGAATTGATTGGACATGGGAGACTGGAGCAAAGGACTTACTCCTCAGTGATGGTGTTCACTAACTTCCCTATGAACTGGCCTGATTTCAAAGGTCTACCTAAACACAAATGACCAGATGATTTTCTTAGGATTCCTGGGCTCATTAATGGTCTCTGGCGGCAGACAGTGATTTTTTTACCCCTGCAGGAGAAGGTGACTCTCCTTTCAAGAAAATAGATGGACTTGGCATGTTCTAGCATTGCCTGCTGTTACTAGTTTATTAACCTGTAATAGTTTTTACATACACAAAATGTCATTTTTATTTTATTGAATATTTTGATTACATCTACTTACAGGAGTTAATCCTTACCTCCCATTATGTGGGTCCTGGGTATCAAACTCAAGCTGTCAGATTTTTCAGAGAGAAACTTTAATCACCAAGTCAAGAGTTCATTTTGTAAAAATTCACTCTGATCTAGACTAGTATTGGGTCATTCTTTGCAGGGATTCTGGGGAGATTAGGTGCTTAGTTGTGGGGTCTCTGTAGACACCAGGCCAGTGGGATAACGAAATGGGGTTTAGCGCAACTCAGTAGCTGGTGCTGGGGCAAACTTTAGAGTCTGACACAGGCAATTTATTTGAGGCATATTTAAGCACAGCACAATTTTGGAAAAGAAGTTTCCTGATGATAATTAAATCAGTCTCATGTGTACAACAAAGCTTAAGGCATGTTTACATTGAAACTCTACAAAGTAAATGTGACCTTTTCCATAAAGATGGGTCCTATTGATTGAGAAGCCATGCTCAAAATTAGCGTCTAGGGAGAGTGACTAAGATAAATGTAAAAGTTTGAGGGAGCCTGATAAAGCCTGGCCCTACAGATAGCACAGACCACCAGGTTATGAACTACATTGACTCCCAGTTTTCTGGGCTGAAAACCAATATACACTCCTGGTTTCCCTAGCGCTTATCTGTGAGCACAAAGACCTGGTGCCCTCTCCATTTAGTCAACAAGAGGAGGAGGAAGTTGAGAGAGTCAAATTCCTTTAATTCAGTATTTATGCAGTAAACAAAATGCATCTCTCTAGCTGTGAGTACTTGGATAAGTATCAACTAAAGAAACTTGAACTATAAACTTTGACCTCATGGAAGAGCTGCTCATTAGTAACACATTTACTTATAACTATATATGAGTTTACTTAGTATATATGTGCATGCACAGTTGATTTGACTCTCTGGAACCATACTTCCTAGAGTTTCTATAAAGTCAGTAGGTTGTATTTCCCTCAGAATGACTAGAGAGAGGATTTTGGAAATGTTCTTTTATCTTTAGCCAAATGAGCATAGTCTGCATATTCTTCCTACAGAGTGTGGATCCTTATTTCTATGTAATTGAGCACATAATGAGTCATACGTGATGAAAACAGTAGTGGGTGGTCAGACCGGTAAGTCTTTCATCTTAGCCCAGTGGTTCTCAACCCAAGGGTCGTGACCCCTGGGCGTTGAACAACCCTTTCAACACAGGGGTCACATATCAGATATCCTGCCTATCACATATTTACATTACTATTCATAACGGCAGCAAAAACAGTTATGAAATAGCAATGAAAATAATTTTATGGTTGGGGGTCACCACAACCTGTGGAACTGTATAAAAGGGTTGCAGCTTTAGGGTGGTTAAGAATTGCTGTCTTAAACTCGGCCAGTTAAAATTGATTGCTTTTTTTCATTGTTTCTTCCTACAAATAAGCTGCTACCAATAAACTGTAGCTTAGCAACTTAGCCCTGGTTACAAAATGTAAAGCAGCATTGTTTGTTATACATATCACATATATCCCTCAGTTAAGAGTCAGGCAACACTGTTGATGTGTTTACACACACTGCACAGGCCAGGGCAGCCTGGCTTTACTGGAGGGGACAATGCATGAAAGACAGTGCCTTCTTCATCTTTGTTTTCAAAAGTATAATTGATCAATGGCAACAACTAGTATCCTGGTTTTACTTACAGTTACAGTTTTATTTTCCACAAGTGATTTGTATTTGAAAATTAGTGCTTCTCTATTCAGCTTAGTTTTATCACTGAGTAGTCTCTTGTGTCATTCTTGAGAGAATTGTATTGAAGTCATTTTGCTTTTGTAATTCATCATACTCAGTATTTCTCAATACTCTTTCGATGTTTGTATATCTAAATAGTCTTATACAAATTATTGCAAGTTGTAAGCAGTTTTTTTGTCCCCTCTCTGTGGGTCCTGAGGATTGAACCCAGGGCTTTATATATACTAGATTGTTCTACCACTAAACTGCATCCTCAGCCCCTTTAAAATATGCTTTTGAACTGGCCATGGTGAAGTGTGCCTGTAATCCCAGCACTTGGCAGGAGAGTTACTAAGTGTTCCAAGCTAGCCTAGGCCAGACTACAGAGTCAAACCCTGTCTCAGAAACATTAATTTTTTTCTTAATTAATTTTTTCCTTCCTCCCGTTCTCCCTCCCTCTTCCCTTCTTCCCCTCTCCCCCTGCTTCCCACCTTCTCTCCTTTCTTCCCTCAAGTGCATGCAAGTGTCAGTGTTGGGAACTTGTTAAATTGCGCAGATAGGCTTCAAATTTGTGATCCTCCTGTCTCCGGTTCTAGAGTGCTGGGACTGTAGGCATGAACCACCACACTTTGCTAGTCAAATTTTAATGTGATAAACAATCAAATGCCAAGAGAGGGTCCTTGGAAATAGTAAAAGTCTGTCAATTGTATATGCTAACATCTATGTGGAAAAATTTAATGGCTTTAAATGACTCAACCGTCAGGTTTTCTAGAAAACATTTAGCAACCATTTCAGTACTGTGGGTTTCTACAATGCTTTTTATTCAATGCAAACAAACAAACAAACTTTTACTTTCAACACTTTGCTTTTCATCCTGAATTGTCCTAAGATGAGTTTGATGCAGTTGGAAGGGAAAACATTTGAAAAGGTAAAACTTTTTTTTTCTAATTTTCATTTACCAGTTTAGTTACTGATTATAAGGTATTTGAATGGTTTAATTTGGAGGTCAAGAGTTTAATACTTCCCTTGCTTTTACACCAGTAGAAATGTTTAAAGTTTTGTCTTTTAGCAAAATGATCATAGCTCTTAAGACTCAAACTGTATTTTAATGAAATGTTTTAAGAAAAAGATTTTGTGATTTGTCAGGTTGATTTTCATGAGGTGTGAGAACACGGTAGGACTTTTTCCCAGGTCCTTGAAATTTCTTTATTCCATTGGAATAATTGTCTACAATTTCAATGACAGTGTCCTCTGGCACCTAATAAACTAGGTGCGCAATTGCTGGCCCCCGCTTGACAGTGTATTGAAGGGGAATGTTGTTTTTTCTGCTCTCAGTCAGCTCCTAGACCTAGACTATCCGTCTAAGAGGGAAGCTACAGGGCAAGGCTAGGTCACCCTGCTCTCCTAGCTGCTTTTCAAAAGAATTATTTGGGCAAGTTGGCAAGGCCCGGGCTGTGAAGGAAGCCATCTGTCCGTCTGAGATGAAGATAGTCCAGCATGCACCCATAAAGAAAGCCACTGCTGAGGTAAGTGACTGGAATCCTGGCCTTAGCCAAAATGTCTGTATGTTCTGCATTCTTCCATAATGGTTTTTAGTGCACAACTTACTAAGAGCAAGTAAAGTGTGAAACTGTGTGGGAGTCTCCCAACAGTCATTGTATTTTCAGGTGCATTGCTAATGAGTCTCATGTGAATGAATTTGTTGGATATTTTACAGGCTTCAAGACTCCCTCCCTATATACAGATAACTTTTATCTGGTAGTATGACTTATTTGATAGTAGGACTCCAGAAAGTGAGTTTCAGAGATTCTGTTTGGGATTTTTCTAACAATAAAAATATCTGCTAATTTCAACATAGGTACAACATTTTAAGGAACATCTAATTTTAATGTAAGAACTAGGGAAAGAACACCTAAGCCATTCTTAAATATAACCACATGTATTTATCATTTTGGTAGATTAGTTACATTTCTCAGGTTTCATTTGATGTGTGATTTGTCTGAAAAATGGGATTTGGATTTCCTTTTTTCATTATATTCTAACCTATAAATATAATTTCATGTATATTTTATCAGTATCCATAGTGCTGTTTTATACACAAAAGTTTTGGACAGTTTATTGCTGCAGTATTCTAGATTACATGGAAATTATTGTTTAAGGTTTAAAGTGTGCTTTTTTTCTGTGTCTTTAAAGAAACAGTGTAGCACAGCTTTTGGAATAAGTTAAGAACTAAGATTTTTTTTCTTGTTTTTTATTCTCCTTGGAAGAATCAATAGGAATTATAATTTACTGCTCAGTTACAGATAACACTGTTAACAGCCTCCATCCATGTCTTGATTCAGTTATTTAAGTATTTCATTGTGCTTATCTACGAGTATATCTATAAACATGTTCCACCATTTAACGGGAGCATTTTAAATGCTAAGATTTTGGGGGGAAATGTCAGTAGTAGAATCCTAGTCACTCTCAAGCATACTGGTATGAATTTATTTCATTGATGCCGTTGTAAAGGTGCTGTACATTAGTGAGGCATGTCTAGTTCTCCACTTCTTGCTACTCAGAAGGATCTGTAAGTGCTTTGTTTGAAAATTAATCTGTATACATATGTAAGACTTTTCAATTTTAACAATAAGCAATTTTAAATTTTTTTTCTTAACCAAGTTTGAAAAGTTCATGTATTACAGGTAGCAAAGATTAAGCCATAATTATAATAAATAATGGTTTAATAAAGAATACTTTTGGGGAAAGTTTTATTTCTTTTCTGGTTTTCTTTTTTATTATGTTTATTTAACACTCTTTAAGTTAGTGGTGACTTTTTGTTGTGTATTTGGCTTACAAATTCTTTATATGTTTTTATGGCCAACAGTATCCCACAATTTTAAAGTCTCTGTTTAAAAGTTTTTATTACTAGAAATAGTACAGTACTTTTGGGATTTAAATTTAATTTTCTTTGTTTTTTATTTATTTTGTTGTGGACGGGGCACAGACTTGGAGGTTAGAGAATAGCTGGTGGGAATCAGTTCTGTTCTTTTACCATGTGACCCTGAAGACTGAACCTAGGTCATCGGACTTGGCAGCAGGTGCCTTTATCCTCTGAGCCATCTCACCAATCCTGGAATATTTTCTAGTTCCAGTAGGATTTCAAATTTAAGTGTTCTATTTAAGGAAGTTAGCATGTTAAAGTATAGTAAGTAAGTGAATTAGGATTCTGTATTTCATTTGTATTAGTGGACATCAGAGATTGAATCTTCCAAACTAATGCTTTTATCCACACATTGAGGTAAATAGACTTCATCATATCTCCACCAGAAGAGAAAACATTCAGATTATCACTAGAATAGTGAGCATTTTAGACACTCAGTTATATGACATTAAAGCCAAGAGTTACCTTGATTTTCCATGTGTTGGGGCGTATACATGATGCCGCAGGTACCAGCTAGTATCATGACCTGTGAACCATTACATCACTATGGATGCAGTGGGCATATACTTTTCCCATAACTATTTCCAGGCAAATTTCTGTTCAGATCTTGAGATTTTTGTGAAGATCATATTTTGTTTGTAATTTGAGATCTTATTCAATGTTGGTGGTTAGAAAAGGTATTATAAAGCAAATGTATTTCTTACATATTTTCCTTAGTTGAATACATGCATTTGTGGGGGTTGTAATAGGTGATAGAGATGCAGTTAAATTTAGACATATTCAGACATGACAAAAACCAAAACAAACCAACACATGAAAGACAACCAAAAACCAGGAAAATATTCCAAAGGGAAAACAGTATGTTAAGAAGAAAGTTCTTGTACCACCTGAGTGCCTGAGAAAAGCAAGTGACCAGTTGTGTGGTATTTTGTCCTTTGATGTAACTATGTAAACTTTGTCTATTGGTATGCAATGTAAAAGAATTATTTGAATAGTTTATTTTTCATACAAAGTCTTTGAAAATTTATATAAATTTCATACATAGAGTGCAAATCATTGGGCTAGCCACATTTTTACCATCTCAGGGTCCA